>NW_015167128.1:226234-229208 GCF_001447785.1 Gekko japonicus | reverse complement strand
GGCCTAACATGCAAAGGAGTTCCCGCTACAAAAAAAAAAGCCCTGGGTTTTGACAACAAACAAGGTAAACAGAATAACAACCAAAAGGTGGGTGTGGCTGGATAACCACACTTCTGGTAACATGGGGGTGTGGCCTAATGTGCTAATGAGCTGTGCTGTCAGGGGTGTGGTCCAATGTGCTAATGAGTTCCTGCCTTTGGGTGTGGCCTATTATACTAATGAGTTCCTGCTGGGCTTTTTCTACAAAAAGAGCCCTGCCTGTAGCTATCGTTCAGTCAGAATCCCAAGCACCAACCCTTGTGCAACTATAAACCTGTTATAAAACCATTTTTTCCTCTCCTCTCCCCCAGGTACGTGGAGGGCAGCTCCATCCCAGTTCCAACCCATTACTACAGCATCATAACAAGCTGTTTAGATTTCAACCAGCCAGCTGACAAGTGTGACGGACCGCTTTCTGTTATGTCTTTTATAATCCCGCACCGGCCCGACAACGAGGAGAGCTGCCTTGTAAGTGGGGACAATGGTGGGGTGGGCTTTTTCGGTCCTGTGAAACCTACCAATAGGAATGGAAGCAGCAAGGTCTGCAAGGGTGTTTGGCCTTTGTGCCATGCAGTACTGGCCCATACTATAATCAGACATTCTAAGGAAATGTAAGGAAAGAGAGTCAGAAATAAGCTGTCCGTGCAAATGTTATGGTGGGCATGCTCACCCACCAAATCAGGCACAGTCTAGCGCATCTGCAGGGTGGCTACAGTTTCTGTGTGAATCAGCCCTGCACAGTTGTTTGTATGGAATGGAACACACGACAGTTGACCGTGCCCCTACCACCAGCCAGTTTGGTGTTGTGGTTAGGAGCGCTGACTCTAATCTGGGAGAACCGGGTTTGATTCCCCTACGCCTCCACATGCAGCTGCTGGTGTGACCTTGGGTCAGTCACAAGTTCATTCAGACCTGTTCTCTCAAGGGCAGTTCTCAAGAGAGCTCTCTCAGCCCCACCCACCTCACAGGGTGTCTGTTGTGGGGAGGGGAAGGGAAGGGAAAGGAGATTGTAAGCCACTCTGAGACTCCTTCGGGTAGTGAAGGGTGGGATATAAATCCAATCTCCTCCATCTCCTCCTCTTTATGGTACAGGAGAACATAGCTGGAGAACATAGCTGGAGTTCTCCGAGACTCTAATCTGGGAGGACTGGGTCCCACTCCTCCACATGCAGCTGCTGGTGTGACCTTGGGTCAGTCACAAGTTCTCTCAGAGCTGTTCTCTCAGGAGCAGTTGTCGAAAGAGCTCTCTCAGCCCCACCTACCTCACAGGGTGTCTGTTGTGGGGAGGGGAAGGGAAAGGAGGTTGTAAGCCACTCTGAGACTCCTTCGGGTAGTGAAGGGTGGGGTCTAAATCCAATATCTTCCTCTAACTGCCTCGGAAAGGTCAGATCAAGGCTTTCAGACAGCCTAAATAAATAAAGCATGAGCATTCCTTAGAAAGGGCAGCTCTTTTGGCGTTGTGCTAAACTGTCGATCTCCAGGGCACATTTATGCATGCGGTTTGTTTTGTATAGATCTTTGGAGGGAAGGCGATTTAGGATACCTTACCTGCACTTTGTTGGTCATGTGTGTTAAGTTACCTTTACCCAGCAGAAAGCATGCGTTTGTTGGAAACCGAGCAAAACGCCGTTTCACCATCTGCTCCTCTGTTGACTTAAGATGGACCTAGAGATCCGTACCCTGCTTCTTTCAGATGGAAGTAATTGGTGTGCGTCTAACCTCAAACGTTCACCGGTTTCATAGGAGCCATTTAGAAGGAAATGCATCAGGCACTCAGCTGGGGAGATGCTCCATCATAACTAATCATCGTTATAATCAACCCCATTAACTCTGGTTTTACTGGGCTGTCATTAAAGGCAGGGCCGGCTCCAGCTTATTTTGCACCCTAGGCGAGGATCCCTTCTGGGGGCCCCGTGCGACCACCAATTTTCAAAAATAAATGCACTTTAGGAAGAATGAAAAACACAAATAATCAAGAAACTCCCAGAGTACGGGGGCCGGGTGCAGTTTGGTGCCCCTAAGGGCCGTCCTGCTCTAGGCGATCGCCTAGTTCGCCTAGTGAGTGAGCCGGCCCTGATTAAAGGGCTGCAAAGGAAGAGAAGGGGTATGGAGGAAACGGAGATAAAAAGGGATATGGGGAAGCCGGGGTGGCCGCATGGTCTCTGAGGCAAATGCATGATACGCAAATATGAGTGACAAAGCAGCCCTGGGATATTTATTTATTTATTTATTAAATTTATATCCTGCCCTCCCCAAACAGGCTCACGGCAGCTAACAAGAGGCATAGGCCATGATACAACTACTAAAAACAGAATAAAACAGTCAATTACAAACAAAGTGCCGGTACTCTAAATCATAAGCTCTTATCAATCCAAGATGGGGTTCCACAAACCAGCATAACCCTTCAGCATAAGTTCCGGCTGGTACTGTCGTCCTTTCATAGTCAGTTCTTCAGGTTGTCTGGTCGTCTTTCCAGGGCCAGCTCACATCCTGATAGAATCCACCGTCAGATGGCAGCTCGGTGGTGGTACAGTAGCGGTGGCGGCTCCTATGCAAAAGCCTGGCGGAAGAGCTCTGTCTTACAGGTCCTGCGGAACTGCATAAGGTCCCGCAGGGCCCGGATCTCCTCCAGGAGCTCGTTCCACCAGATAGGAGCCACCACCGAAAAGGCCCTAGCCCTGGTTGTAGCCAACTTGATGGCCATTCTCAGCAGAGACGCAGCAGGGCTAGGGATGCCAGCCTCCAGGTGGGACCTGGGGATCCCCCCCCAAATCTCCAGACTACAGAGATCAGTTCCCCTGGAGAAAATGGATGCTCTGAAGGGTGGACTCTGTGGCCTTGTACCCCACTGAGGTCCCCTGCCCTCCCCAAGCTCCAGGAGTTTCCCAGCCTGGAACTGGCAACTCTACCCCCCTTACACACACACACACCAGTG
>NW_015167128.1:193946-225962 GCF_001447785.1 Gekko japonicus | reverse complement strand
CCCCCCCCCCCCCCCCGAGGTTGGCAACCTGACCAAAACCACACAATTCCAAGGCTGCTTTCCTGGCAAGTCTTTATTTGTGTTTAAACTTAAGTTCGGCTTTGTTACGTATATTTCTCTGCCATTTATAGGTTGTCTCTTGGATGTTGCCAGATAGGGACGAAAGCAACGGTCAGATACTTCATATACTGAAGACTGGCTTGGCAGTGGTGTAATGTATTTAATAAGCTGCCATTGAATGCATAATGTGTGATGAAAACATCTAATTGAAATGTCATGTTAAGCTTCGTCCTGGGCTAGGATCCAAATCCATCCAATCGCATTGATAGCCCAGGAAGAACCAACCAATCACTTGTCAGCAAGCTCCCTGAGCGGGAACGTCCATGATTGGTCCTTATGCATACAACCTTATTGGTTGGTAATTGTACAGTAGGCGTGGCTACATTAGCCGGGAGAGTTTAAAAGCAGGACAGCTGCAATGTAAAAGCTGTTCTGGCTATCAGATGTTGATCCGTGTTGGAGTTGTGTTCGAGTTGATGAATAAAGCTGAATATTTGCTTAATCACTCTCCGACTACTTTGTTAAGCGAGCGACTTAACAGGTGGGGAGGACATAGGGCTGCCAGTTCCCAGATGGCACCTGGAGATCTCCCACTATTAGAACTGATCTCCAGATGATCAAGATTAGTCTGTCCCCCCCCCCCGGAGAAAATGGCTGCTTTGGAGGGTGGACTCTAATGGCATGGAACCCTGCTGAGTTCCCTCCCCTCCCCAGACCCCTCCCTCCCTAGGCTCCGCCCCCAAAATCTCCAGGTATTTCCTAATCCAGAGCTGGCAACCCTAGTTAGGGCATGGGAAGGACGGCACCTATCCTATCACTCCATGGAACAAAATTTGAAGCCTCCCTCCCAAAAGAAGTGTCTCTTCTGTTGAAGGAAGACCCAGTTCAGTTGTAGGAAGGTTCCTGAGCTTTGAGGAACTTAGAGTCATAGAATCATAAAGTTGGAAGGGACCTACAGGGTCATCTAGTCCAACCCCCTGCACAATGCAGGAAATTCACAAATACCTCCCCCCCCACCCAGTGACTGCTGTTCCATGCCCAGAAGTTGACAAAAACCCTCCAGGATCTCCAGCCAAACTGGCCTGGAGAAAAAATTGCTTCCTGGCCCCAAAGTGGCGATCAGCATTTCCCTGGGCGTGTAAGAAAGGGCCACGAGAACTAAGCACTGAGGCAACCCTTCCTGCCCTCCCTCTCATGATCTGCCCCAGTTCACAGAATCAGCATTGATGTCAGATGGTCATGTAGCCTCTGTTTGAAAACCTCCACAGAAGGAGAGCTCACCACTTCCCGAGGAAGCCTGTTCCACTGAGGAACCACTCTGTCAGGAACATAAGAACATAAGAACATAAGAGATGCCAATGTTGGATCAGGCCAAAGGCCCATCCAGTCCAACACTCTGTGTCACACAGCGGCCAGAAATACCAGTGCCATCAGGAGGTCCACCAGTGGGGCCAGGACATTAGACGTTCTTCCTAATGGTTTTAATTTAATTTCAACTCGTTGGTTCTAGTCTGACCTTCTGGGGCAACAGAAAACAACTCTGTACCATCCTCTATCTGACAGCCCTTCAAGTACTTGAAGAGGGTTATCATATCACCTCTCAGTCATCTCCTCTCCTGGCTAAACATACCCAGCTCCTTCAACCTTTCCTCTTAAGACTTGGTCTCCAGACCCCTCACCATCTTCATTGCTCTCCTCTGGACGTGTTCCAGCTTGTCTATATCCTTCTTGAATTGTGCTGCCCAAAACTGAACACAATACTCTAGATGAGGTCTAACCAGAGCAGAGTAAAGTGATACCATCAGTTTACATGATCTGAACACTATACTTCTGTTGATACAGCCCAGAATCACATTTGCATTTTTAGCTACCGCATCACACTGCCGACTCATGTTCAGTGTATGTTCTACTAAGACCCGTAGATCCTTTTTGCACCTACTACTGCCAAGACAAGCCTTCCCCATCCTATAATTATGCATTTGGTTTTTCCTACCTAAATGCAGAACTTTACATTTGTCCCCATTGAAATTCATTTTATTTGTTTTAGCCCAGTATTCCAGCCTGTCAAGATCATCCTGTATCCTGACTCCATCTTCTACCGTATTTGCTACCCCTCCCACTTTAGTGTCATCTGCAAATTTAATAAGCATTCCCTCTATTCCTTCATCCTGCATAACACAGGGTGCCAGTCTGCTTCCATTTGTATGGAGAAAATCTCTTCTGAAGATGGCAGTATTTCATGCTTAATGAATAGCCACTTGCTTGCAATAGGTGTGATTTGCTAGCAGGCAACGTGGAAGCTTTAAATTATCTGGTTCTATTCCCCCCCCCCCCGGCTAATATAGCTACGGTTAGGCAGGCAGGCTAGTAAACATTTTTACGGTCTAGTAACTTTGTGGATTTATTTGCAAGGCTGCGCTAATTAAGGTTCTTACACTGTGCAAGTACAAATGTTACGAGCGTTTTCTAGATGGAGAAACTGCGCGGCTTATTTCCAGGAACTCCAGACACACACACGCTCTGTGACAGATTTTGGCCTGAGGTCTGAGGCTTAGCCACACCAAATAACACTATCATTCTTGACGGTAAATCCCCAACCATCCTACTAGTCTAGCAGTAACTGAAAGGGGAGCTTTTGGTCTCTGTGTCTATTTTCTTGCATTTAGAACGACTCTGCTTGTTAAGAGAGTTTCAGATGATACAGCTCCACCTGGTGGCCACGTAATAATCTCCCAGCACAGTTGCTGCATCCACCTGGGGAACCAGTTGTCTTTAGACTGGCCAGGAAACGAAGAGCCTGCCTTTACTACCCCCTTGATAGCACTCACAAGGTCGTGGTAAGGTTGGCTTCATTTCATTGCCATCCGGAGCGGCCATCTGGTGAGGTGCTGTCTGGTACTCCACTTTTAGGGAGAGTGAAATACGGTTTTCAGTTTAGTGGCGGGATGCTTTAAAAGCAGAGCAAAATGGTCTGTTGTCGTCCCCCCCGGGCCCAGCAGTAAACATCTTACGTTAATATTTCCATACGATGTTGATGTTGAAAACCTGGAACAAACGAGGAACAGTCAGTTTTCAGCTCATACATGCTGAAAAACTGAGCCTCTTGTAAGATATATTAAAAAGTCAGAGGGGAAAGGAGTTAACTTAAGCAAAGGTGGTGAGAATCTAAGTGTATGGCTTTTATTAGTCTTTGGGTTGTGTTTGATAACAGGCCTTTAGAAACAGAAGGGCATTGCTGAGAAACTGAACTTAAAACAAAAACCTGTACTGGCAAAGTCAGCAACGGATATACGGACCTGCCCTATCCAGTGCTCCCTCTAAGCTGTGGAGTCCTGTGAGCAAAAATTCTACTTTGTGAGCCACTGGCATTAAAGTTGTGAGCAATGCTCCCTCTAAGCTGTGGAGTCCTGTGAGCAAAAATTCTACTTTGTGAGCCACTGGCATTAAAGTGGCGAGTGAGTGACTTGGCTACTGCGGAAATTAATTTGCTCTGGAGCCCTCCTTCCTGAGCTAAGACAAAAATGTGTGAGCTGGAGGCTAAAAAAACTGTGAGCTAGCTCACACTAACTCAGCTTAGAGGGAACATTGGTTGTGAGCGAGCGATTTGGCTACTGCATAAATCAGTTTGCTCTGGAGCCATCCTTCCTGAGGCTTTTGATTGAGGTGGCGGGCGCCCCATCGTTGTGGCCGACCCCACCAGTGGCCTGGATAGGGTTGCCAAGTCTATCTTTGCTGGGAGCGAGGGGCTCCCGGCCGGCGTCTTGTGCGCACAATTCTCTTGCAATTAGGGTTGCCAAGTGGCACTTAGCTTGCCGGCGGGGGACTCCCGGTTGGATCCTGGCGTGTGCGCGCTGCACACACGTCACCAGGAAGTGACGTTATGACGCCTGGCACGCTGGGGGCGGGGCCATGACCATACAAGGGAAAACCATAGAGTTTTCCCTTGTATGGCCGTGGCCCCACCCCCGGCGGGCCCGCGTCACTTCCTGGTGATGCGCACGTTGGGGAGGAGTTCCCCCTGGGGCCCGATCTGGTGGCGCCGGGGAACGGGCCACTGGGGTGGGGTTGCCCCGCCCCCCGGGGGGACTTGGGATCCCTAGGCCTGGATCCTAACATCTTAAAATCTTCCACCACTGTTGATACAGTTCTATTAGAGCTAACATGGTACTTAGGAGTATGGTATTTTATATTGCTGTTTTAATCTGGTTTTAACTGTATTGTATTTGACACTGTTGCTACCCTCCCTGAGCCCGCCCATGGGGAGGGTGAGATATAAATCAAAATAAATAAATAAATATATTTTGCAACAGACCGGTTGAAATGTTTAATAAAAATGGGGAGGCCGGGGAAGGAGGTCACGTGTTCTGTCTCAATCAAGTTTGTGTTTCGATTTCAGAGTTCCGAGGAAGATTCGCGGTGGGTGGAGGACCTCTTGAAGATGCACACGGCTCGAGTACGCGACATTGAGCTGCTGACAGGCATGAACTTTTACCGGAAGACCAGCCGGAGCTACTCAGAAGTGCTTTCTTTAAAGACATATCTGCACACGTTCGAAAGCGAAATCTAACCTCCTTTCGTGAATTTGGCACATCCTCTCCTCAAGTGGTGTATATTTTTATATTGTATTTATTAATTTGAAACAGGACGTTAAAATTATTAGTGTGTTTTAATCTCTCGCACCAGATCTTAAAACGTTTAAAGTCTTGTGTCAGTCGTTTTCCGTTTTTGATTCCTTTAACGGAGGGTGTGTCTTCGGGTCCGTTTTAATAGGCAGAAATCTCTCTCCTGTTTTTTTTTGTAGTGCTGAGGCGCTTGAGTGTTTTTGATCGAAGCTTTCAGAAGCATTGATATCCACATTCCGAAAACATTAATTCCCGCCCCCCCAGCACTCCCTTGTCTGGTTTTTTAGTCCCGAACTGTGTATCAAACATGTAAAATGACAATTACTATTAATTATGTGATAGACATATTTAAGCTCCATAGAGAATAGAAATCTAAATACAATAAAACCACACATTCAGTTTTTTTCACTTTGTGTTTCTTTCTTGGACAGCATTTGGGTGTCAAAAACCTTCCCTTCCCCCCCCCCCGGCATTTCTAGCTTGTTCCTTATGGTCTGCAAACAGGGCAGCAGTACATAAGATGATCGGACTGTCTAGGCCAGCATCCTGTTCCCTTTTCCCTTAGAGAGCCAGTGTGGTGTGATGCCTAAGACTAGGATCTGAGAAATCCAGGTTTGAATCCCCACTCGTGCCATGGAAACTTGCTGGGTGACCTTGGGCCAGTCACAGGGTTGTTGTGAGGATAAAATGGAGGAGAACAGAACAATGTCAGCTGCTTGTGGTCAAGAAAGGGAGGGTATAAATAAATAAAATAAATGACTAAATCAATAATCGGACAAGCTTTCAGGAAGCCCACCCACAGGACTTCTGACTAGTACAATCATCCCCCCCACGCACACACCGGTGATCTCTGGGCTAAACATACCCAGTTCTTGCCGTCTTCTGTGTAGGGCTTGTTTTCCATTCCCATTACTATCTTTGCTATTCTCCTTTGAACCTGTTTCAAAATGTCTATATCCCTCTTGCCTTGATCTGGATAGCCCAGACTAGCCCAGTCCTGTCAGATCTCGGAAGCTAAGCAGGCCAGTAGCCAGGATTTTGTGGCTTGTGGGGCGAATTTGAGAGCCAGTTTGGTGCAGTGGTTAAGTGCGTGGACTCTAACCTGGGAGAACCGGGTTTGATTCCACTCCTCCACTTGCACCTGCTGATGTGACCTTGGGTCAGTCACAAGCTCTGGCACAGCTGTCCTTGAAAAAGAGCAGTTCCTGCCAGAGCTCTCTCAGCCCCACCCACCTCACAAGGTGTCTGTTGTGGGGAGGGGAAGGGAAAGGAGTTTGTAAGCCGCTCTGAGACTCCAAGTGAAGGGCGGGGTATAAATCCAATCTCTTCTTCTTCTTCTTCCCGGTGGGGCTGAACTTTGCAGTGCAGAAAGAAAAGCCATTTAGCCAATAAAGAGCTGTTACCAGGATTTATTCATTTATTTGCTTTCAATTTGTATCCCGCCTTACCGGTATGAACTGGCTCAAGGCGGCTTACGCAGTTAAAATACAATAAAACCAATAAATACACTAAAATTACAATAAGAACAATTACATAAAGTGCTGCTATAAACAGATGGCGGGAATTTCTGAACATGGTCCGATGGGGAAAGGCCATATCCGGCGTTGTTTCATAGGGCTTTGAGATGTTTGATGTACAAAGGCTGTCAGTGGCGGCTCCTAATCGAAGGCCTGGTGGAAGAGCTCCGTTTTACAGGCCCTGCGGAACTGTAAAAGATCCCGCAGGGCCCTGATGTCCTCCGGGAGCTCATTCCACCAGTGTGGAGCTGCCACTGAGAAAGCCCTTGCCCTCGTAATGGCCAATCTGGCATCTTTCGGGCCACGTAGGGTCAGGCAGTTTTGTGACCCTGACCTCAGCAACTGCCCTAACTATATACACCTAAGCCCCTCCCAGCCCCCATGCAATTGGTGAATGCAAATGGCCTCCAAGATCCAGATTGGCTGGTTGCCCTCTGGGGCCAATCCGCAGGCAGGTTCCAGGATCCTGCCTGCCTTTGCTCCGGGGCTTCAAGCTCCAGCTAGGTGGCCTGCCAGACAAGTCCAGGCAACGCCTCCTTATGCTGGCTACAAGCACCCGCAGCAGTTAAGCCTGAGTGGAAGATTGCACAAGTCCAGACATAACAGCAATCCTCACAAGTGGTGCTGCTGGCTCAGCCCTTTCCCTCCAGTCTTCTGCTGCCTCACTTCCTTTGGATCATCAGACCACTAGGGTTGCCAGTCTCCAGGTGGGTCTAGTAACAAATAAATATACTCTCCTAACACTGCAGCTCGGGTTGCTTCAGTCTCCAGGTGGGGCCTGGAGAGAGTGGGCAGGGAGATGATACTAGAACCCAGGTCATCCACTGATGCTGAAAGGTAGGAGAGACAGGGCAGACGACAGGAAGTACGTTCTCACACAGCATTTGTGGAACTCACGGCTGCTAGAGGTGGTCAGGGCCACCAACTGGGAAGGCTTTAAAAGGGGAATGGACAAATTCATGGAGGACTGGGCTATAAGAACATCAGAGAAGCCAACGTTGGATCAGGCCAATGGCTCATCCAGTCCAACACTCTGGCACACAGAGGCCAAAAATACCAGGTGCCATCAGGAGGTCCATTAGTGGGGCCAGGACATTAGAAGCCCTCCCACTGCCCCCCCCCAAGCACCAAGAATACAGAGCATCACTTGCCCCAGACAGAGTTCCTATCTAGACCTTGTGGCTAATAGCCACTGATGTATCTCTGCTCCATATGTCTATCAGTGGCTACTCAACATGATGGATGTCTACTCCCTCTGGTACCAGAGGTAGAATGCCGCTTTAAACCAGTTGCTGGGAAATGCAGGCGGGGTGATGCTGTTGCAGTCTTCCTGTTTGTGGGCTCCCTCGAGGTAGCTGCTTGGCCACTGTGTGGACAGATTCCAAAAGGGATCTTCCCTACCCGGTTGCAAGACTCCTTGTTTAATCAATCACAGCTCTTTTCTAACCAATGAACTCCTGGTTTACAAGTTTGGGTAAGAGCATTCACTCAAAATCTACATATTACAAAAGTTAAGAACAAAGATTTAAAACATATATCAGAGTGTGTAGCAAAGTAATTTTGTCACAGTTGCATAAACAACAAAAAAAGGGGTGACATTGATGTTCTAGGCATTATCACTGTATAAGGAAATTCTCTGGTTTTAGAACCAAGGGACAGTGATGTCACCAAGCTAAAATTAAGCCTTTTTCTTGGAAATTAACGAATGACTTCCCACTTCAGCCAGGACAAGTTGCTGTAAAGGTAAAGGTTCCCTTGCTCGAAAGCCAGTCGAATCCGACTCTAGGGTTGCGGTGCTCATCTCCGTTTCAAAGCCGAAGAGCCAGCACTGTCCGAAGACGTTTCCATGGTCATGTGACCGGCATGACTAAACACCAAGGCGCACGGAACGCTGTTACCTTCCCACTGAAGTGGTACCTATTTATCTACCTGCAATTTCTTGCTTTCGAACTGCTAGGTTGGCAGGAGCCGGAACTAGAGACGGGAGCTCACTGCGTCATGTGGCACCTGGGTAGTTCCAGCCAAAAAATATGTGGGTTAGGTAGCCGTTTTCTAAGATCTTTCTGGAAGTCAAAGCTGCCATCTGGCCAACGAATGGCAAAGGCAGATCTTCCCTCTGAACTATCTTCCCATGTTGTTAAAGGTAATTTTTTTTTATTCGCATACCTCTGCTTTATTATTTAGGCATTTCCTTCTTATTAACACCATTCCAGACGTTTAATCGTCATTGTTAAGTTCCGCAACTTCCTAAACCTGCAAGAACCATCTGCCGCGTCTCTTTTTATTGTCATCCTCTCGTAAGCGGTGTGCATCAACCCGTGGCTGAACTTTGTTGAACTTTAACGGGGTGATATCTCGGAGTCTGGTTTTCGGATGGAACTCCTGTCGTCCTGACTAGCTGGGCGATGCATCACTTTCTGAGGAAGTGGTACAGTCTGCCTGTAATCAAGGAAGTCTTGGGACATGACGTGGACTTCACAGTAGGGGCAACACACCCTAAGCGGGTCTGTATCTGATCAGGACATGAACGGGCGATTGTCTGAGCCACAGGGTTGCCAGCAATGCTCCCACTAAGCTGTGGAGTCTTGTGAGCAAAATTCTACTTTGTGAGCCCACTGGCATTAAAGTGAGCGAGCGATCTGGCTACTGCATTAATCAGTCTGCTCCAGAGCCCTCCTTCCTGAGCAAAGACAAAAATGGGTGAGCCGGAGGCTAAAAAACTGTGAGCTAGCTCACACTAACTCAGAGGGAACACTGGTTGCCAGCCTCCAGGTGGTCGCTGGAGATCTCCTACTCTAACAACTGATCTGCAGGAGAGGGAGCTCAGTTCACCTGGAAAAAGAATTGCCACTTTGGAAGGTTGGCTCTATGGCATTATATGTTGCTGAAGTCCCTTTCCTCCCCAAACTCTGGCCTCCTCAGGCTCCACCCCTGTATTCTCCAGGTATTTCCCAACCTGGAGCTGGCAACCCTACTGAGGAACCTTAACGTGTGCTGCCTTGATTAGTTCCACAGAGAAAAGCTGGGATCGAAATGAAAGAAATAAAGATATTGTTATAGATCTATGAACGGCAGGTCTGCAACTTTCATCCAGGATATGACCTCATAACCTGTCTAGCCCCAGTTTTGGCTCCTTCCACATGAATTTGTTAAACCATAAACATTTAAATATGGCCCCAAGTGTCCTTGAAAACAGATGTTATCATACAAACACAATAATCAGAAAGTCAGGAGCGGTTGCACTTGGTGGCACACCCAAGCTTACTCCCATGTAATGTGTAAAACGACTGAAAGAAGGCAAGCCAGAACAGAGTGTAATTAGAAGAGGAGGAGGAGATTGGATTTATACCCCGCCCTTCACTCGGAGTCTCAGAGTGGCTTACAATCTCCTTTCCCTCCCCCTCCCCACAACAGACACCCTGTGAGGTAGGTGGGGCTGAGAAAGCTCTTTCGAGAACGACTCACGAGAGAACAGCTCTGAGAGAACTGTGACTGACCCAAGGTCACACTAGCAGCTGCATGTGGAGGAGTGGGGAAACAAACCTGGGAAACTCCTGGAGATTTGGGGGGGGTGGCAGCTGAGGAGGGCAGAGAGCTCAGCGGAGTATAACGACAAAGACTCCCTCCTCCAAAGCAGCCATCTTCTCCAGGGGGACTGATCTCAGAAGTCTGGAGATCAGCTCCAGTTCCAGAAACCTCCAGGCCCCACCTGGAGGCCAGCAGGCCTGGGTATAATTTAGCGGCACAGTGAAGGATTGGCCTTTCTGAAGTCCCAGCTCCGTTATTAAACAAACTCGTTCAGTCTATCTCTTTTATAGGGTGAAGAGCAAATATTCTTAATTTCTGAGGACATTCAGCGGTCTGGCAAAATCTTTATAAAAAAGGATATGTCCCAGTGGGGCGGTGATTATAGGCCTGGTCTTCAAGTGCGCATTGATTCACACAAGCGGGGATTAAAAGCACAGAGCACTTCACAGAGAGGCGCCAGCCGCGAGTACGATACACTTTGGCTTTGGAAAGGAACCACAGTTTCCAGTTTTCAAAGTCGGTCTGTCTCGCCATGTTCTTGGCAAACCCTCCTGCCCGTTGCTCAGAGCTCCTAACCTGCACTAAAAATAAGGTCGATTGATTTTCCAGAAGCAGCTGAAAACAACCTTTGATCTTCAGAAATAGGTCCCAGGGCCTGCCACGGCACAGGATAGACATAAATTACCCATCTTTTGTTGCCTCTGGGGTCTGGGAAATTAATTGTACATTTCTGCAATTTGCCTTTGGCTGCCAGTGTTCTCGGCTTGTCTGACCGTCTATAGGTGGAGTACTGATGGACGGATTGATCATGCAAAGGGGAAAAACAAAAACAAAAGCAGGGAGGTAGGGGACCCTATCCCTGACCTGGCTAACCTGATCTTGTCAGAGCCTGGAAGCTGAGCAGAATCAGCCCTAGTTAGTATTTGGATGGGAGACCACCAAGGAAGTCTAGGGTTATGATGCACAGGCAGGCGATGGCAAACGACCTCTGCACACGTCTTGCCTTGAGAACCCCACCAAGGCTGCCATCAATCAGCTGTGACTTTACAGCAAAAAAAGAAAAGGGGCCAAGCGCAATTAGCCCTGTTTGACCGGAGTCTGAGAGCTTAGCATGTTCGGCTACAGTCAGTACTTGGATGGAAGGGAGACCACCCAGGAAGATTGGGGTTGCATGATGTGGAGAAAGTGGGTAGAGACGACTGTTCCGCCTTGCCCCCAGATGCTAGAACTTTGGGAGGGCATGCGAGAAAGCTGATGGGCAGTTATGTTCAGGATAGAGAAAAGTAAGTATTTCTTCACACATCATTCAGTTATGGCATTCACTGCCAAAGGATAGGGTGATGGCTTCTAGATTGAGCCTAATCTAAACAATACATTCACTATGCTCATGGTTACTGATGTGATGTGCAGTGTTAGTGCTTGCCATGACTGTTGATTGCTACAAACAATACTATGCACTGCATGGTGTAAAGGCTTTAAAAAAACCCTCTCCCCTAGAGATATATCTCCTTGCTCCCCCTTTCTTGGAATTCTAGAGATTTCGTATCCCATGAGTCATTGCTGACTTTCTATAGGAAGTTGTAGAAGCCATATCCAAAGCTAGTCCATTGACAGAGAACCATAGGCTGCTGGATAATTGTTGCTGAGGGTTTGGAATCAGAACACAGGCCAGTTTAGGAGTACCCTAATTAAGATAATAACAATGTACCTACCTATATAGTTTAAGTTTTAAAAATTTGGCTCTCAAAATAAATTTTAATCGTTGTACTGTTGATATTTGGCTCTCTTGACTAATGAGTTTGCCCAACACTGGGCTACCTCATTGGTGTCGCAGTCTTTGCTAGTGATCATATGAATTTTCTCTAATAAGAAAAAATCCCACACCTTGTGTTGCGACATTTGGGCTGTAGGGGGAGTTGGATATTTCCAGGTCTGTGCGATGACTATTTTGGCTGCTACTATCAGCAAATTAATCAGTTTCTTTTTAATTGGAGGTGGGCTGTCTTTCAGCCAAAGGTGGAGCAGGAACAGAACTGGATCCAGAGGTAAAGAATGACCAGTGATCGTTTGTATTTGCTCTGAAATTTGGGAACAAAACTGAAAAATAGCTGGGCACTGCCACTAGGTGTGAAAAAATGTGGCTTTGTTACCACATTGCTTCCAGCAAAGTGGCGAAAATTGAGGGTAAATTTTTGAAAGTTTTGCAGGAGTTAAATACCATCTGTGGTGCACTTTGAAAGCAGAGAGAGGCTGAGAGAGCTCTGACAGAAACTGCTCTTTTCCAAGAACAGCTGTGCCAGAACTAAGGCTTGCCCAAGGTCATCTAGCAGGCGCAAGTGGAGGAGTGGGGAATCAAACCCGGTTCTCCCAGATTAGAGTCTGCGCACTTAACCACTACACCAATGGCTGGCAGACACGAAAATCTTTGTCCCTCCGGAGCATACTGCAAATGTTCAAAATGTCACCGGTCAAAAAAAATCATCATAGAATTCTTGAAGTGGACTCCTGAGGTGGCAAGCAAACAACTCAATACCCCAAATCCATGTGGTAACCTTTACCGAGGAATAATATGTCATGTGGAAGCAGGAAAAACTCTCTGGGGTAAGTGTATCATTTTGACTAGGTCTGTGATAATTTATAAAACTAAAGTCTATGTGAAATTAAAGGTCTAATAAATAAACTAAAAACTGGGAAGGTCCCAGGTCTGGATGGACTCCCTCCAGAATTATTTAAAGACCCTCTAGACTGGTCCCCCCCCCCTCTACTGGCCACTCTTTTCACTATAATAGCCAGCACAGGGATTATGCCTGATTCATGGATGAATGCTATTTTAGTCCCAATTATTTAAAAAGGTGACCCCAGTTATCCAGGAAATTACCACCCAATTAGTTTACTAGTTTACTTTCAGTAGTGGGTAAGTTCTATGCTAGGCATCTGTTATACAAACATACCTCCTGGATGTCAGATCAAAATCTTTTGGGAGCTGAACAGACTGGATTCTGTAAGGGCAAGTCAACGCTTGGCCATTGTATAACCCTTGCCCACTCAGTTGGGGAATATAGTGATTCTGGGGAGAAAAAATTATTTACCGCCTTTCTAGACTTAAAAGGGGCTTTTGACTCAGTACCTAGAAACCTTTTGTGGGATAAGCTGCATACAATGGGGATAGAAAAAGGCTACTATTTTTTATTTGGAAATTATATTCCTCCACCAGCTGTCAAATTAGATGTGGGAATTTAGGTCTGTTAACATCTAAGACCCCCATAAATCGTGGAGTAAAGTGAGGTTGCATCTTGGTTCCCTATTTATTCAACCTATTTTTGAATGGCTTAGATTCTACCTTATACATGATTGATGGCCACTTTCCTAAACTAGGCCCTCAAGCAGTCCCGTTACTATTGTATGTGGATGATGCTGTTGTATTATCCCGCACTCAAAAAGGTCTCACGACTACTTACTTTTATATCCTTCTGTGAGACCAACCTGCTATCTGTTAACTTTGAAAAATCAAAAATTCTGGTGTTTTTGGGGTCTTGGAGGTGCCTTAATTGACACATTAATGGCAACCCAATAGAGCAAGTTAAATATTTTAAATACTTGGGAGTCCTCTTTCAGTATAACCACAACTGGACAGCCCAGAGGAAACAAGCATTAAATTCGGCCAAAAGTAGTCTGCCCACGATCACTAGGTTTTTTAATGCGAAGGGTAACCAATTTGGTCCCGCAGCCGTGAAAGTTTTCAGTGCCAAAGTTGTATCCCAGTTATTTTATGGTATCCCTGTCTGGATCAACTCATTTAATTCATATGTTGAGCACATCCAGGCCATGTTTTTGCGGCATATCTTTGGGATCCCAAACTTTGTAGGTTATGTCGCCATATGCCTGGAGAAAGGGTAGAGTCTTCTTACAACTAGACCTTGGCTCTCAACATTGAAATTCTGGTTACGCCTCCATTACAGGGCAGGGCCTAGTAGTTATATCTCCCTGATGCTGTCAGATTCGTTTTCATCTAACTGGCTTCATTCAATCTCGAGGAAAATACAGTTAATTGATACATCTCTGGACTCCCTTTTTATGATAGATGAACTTCAAGTATTTAGATCTCTGAAACAGAGACTCCTTTAGTCTCTTGCAGGTAAAACTTGTTTCCCTCTGCAGTTTACTATAAAACTGAGACAGGGGCTTCTAGCTGCCGATTTTACACAGCTTACAGCCCCACAATTGCAATGTGCCTTTATGCTTGTACGATTCAGTGTCTTCCCATCAGTGGTTCTTCATGGGAGATTTGTGAATCTGGCTTATCACAAAAGCATCTGCCCATGCAGTAGTAGGGAACCAGAATCGGTTGCTCATTTTTTGCTTCAAGGTGAATTTTATGTCAAAATACGGGATGTTCTAATTAGCCCTGTTTTGCATAACAGGCATAGTCTCCCAGAAGTGAGGCTTATTTCCCTTCGCTTATCAGATCAGTGTTCCCATATCACACTCTCAGTACTGAGTTTTTTTCTGGTTGCTATGAGGATCTGGGAATATAAAATTAAAGTTCTGGAAAGATGATTGACTTTTGATTGTACTCTGTATATTTAAATACTGGCTTTGTTTGATTTTAATTTATGCCAATAAAGGTACTGACTGGCTGATAATTTATGAGGGAATTAGGAAAATGCATGGAGGAACAGCACAGACCTAGGCGGTCCAGGCTAGCCTGATCCCGGACAGATATCGGAAGCGAAGCTGTGTTGACCCATGTTAGCAGTTGGATGGGAGACCACCAAGGAAGTGCAGGGTTGTTGTGAAGTGGCAGATAATGGCAAACTTCCTCTGAATGTCTCTTGCTTTGAAATCCCTACAAGGTCACCATACAGCACTTTACATCATACAGCACTTTACATATATCTATGATAGCTGTCCATGTTCAGACGCTGAATGCCAGTTGCTGGGAGGCAATGGGGAGAAAGAGGCAGTTTTGGCCTTTGTAACTAGGCTGTTTATTGAAATAGGAGCTGCGGTGGCTCAAGTGGTTAAGACGCTGAACTGCAGGCTGTGGAAGGTCGGTAGTTCAGCAGTTCGAGACCCGGGCGCCGCAAGACGGAGTGAGCTCCCATCTCTAGTTCTAGCTCCTGCCAACCTAGCAGTTCGAAAGCAAGATATTGCAAGTAGATAAATAGGTACCACTTCGGTGGGAAGGTAACAGCGTTCCGTGCGCCTTGGTGTTTAGTCATGCCGGCCACATGACCACGAAAACATCTTCGGACAGTGCTGGCTCTTCGGCTTTGAAACGGAGATGAGCACCGCAACCCTAGAGTCGGATTCGACTGGCTTTCGAGCAAGGGAACCTTTACCTTTACCAAACTAGGCTGGTAGACTTTTCAGGCCATCAAGTTGATCACTGCAAGGAAACAAGCTTCAGAGGGTAGCTGGGCTACTGGACTCAAATCTAGCTGAAGGAAACAAGACGGTCTTATCCTTTCTATAACATTCTGGTGTATTTGGAGAAATGGGGTTATGGGTACCCGGCCGGACTGAACAGAAATAATAGGCCTTTCCCCCATTTCTGTTGTGGTGTTTTCTTCAGTTCAATGTTACTACATAAATATAGATGGAGGGGGGGAGACACAATTGGTATAAAATGTCACCAAGGGTGGGTAGAGACAAAATGTCAGCCAATACAGAGTTGTAGAATTATGCTTTGATCAATGGAATTCTCTTTGCAGGCTTTTTGGGGGTCCTTCTACTGTTTATTGAGATAATAAGAACAAGAGGGATACCGCTCCTCTCCTCTTGTCCGGATGTTTATCATAAAATACCATATCCATAAGCAAAACTTTTAGCCTTAGCAGGGTGCCAGGTCGATCAAATTGTACTGGGTACTCCTTGGAACTTTCTGATCAGTGAATCTATACTAAGAATATATACAGAAACACAGGTGACTTTCAGTTATATTTTACTGTCTGTATGGGAATGTGGCATTTGTTATTCCAGGAAGGGAACCACATTTAATCAGCAGCAGCAGAAACAGTAACATTAAGAACATAAGAACATAAGAGATGCCAATGTTGGATCAGGCCAAAGGCCCATCCAGTCCAACACTCTGTATCACACAGTGGTCAGAAATACCAGTGCCATCAGGAGGTCCACCAGTGGGGCCAGGACATGAGAAGCCCTCTCACTGTTGACCCCCCCAAGCACCTTTGCAAGGGTGGAGTCAGAAAAGAAACCGAAGTGCCCTGTTTACAGTCTGCAGACATATATGTATGCGTGCCTTCAAGTTGCAGCTGATTTATGGAATAGAATAGAATAGAAAGTTCATTGTACATGGCCATTGGCTGTCACAATTTTATATAAAACTGGATCCCTAATATCTTAAAATACACATTTAGTTATTAAATTCAGTGAGAATTAGATTCATGTGCACAATATCTAAAATACCTCAAATTAAAATTGTATACAACATTTACAAATTCCAGTTCCAATTGTAACAATTTTAATGTCTTACATCTCAGGACTTGTGGAACCCCACAAGGTTTACAAGGGAAGAAACGTTCAGAGGTGTTCTGCTGTTGCCTGCCCTCTGCATTGCGACCAGGTATTCCTTGGTGGTTGCCTAGCCGACCCAAATACTAACCACAGCAGACCCTCCTTAGCTTCTGACATCTGATGAGATCCGGCTATCCAGGTCGGTCCAGATGCTGAAACATTAGCTGCAAAACGGGCTATGAATTTTCATTTGGCACCATCTAGTGGTAACTCAAAATGCACACAAATGCAGCAATGCATTGCAATGCAGTTAAATGACATTTGGAATAGTGTTTTATTGGAATTCTGGGGCCCTGGAGAAAAATCCAGGCTGGGGCCCCAGAATCAATGCCCCCCCCCCCAGGAACCAAGCAAGGACAGCCTTTGCCTCGTGTGAGGGGGAGGGGCTGTCACCAGAAGACAGCTGCCCACGGGCAATCAGGCCCTCCCACACCATGTGGCTCAGGGCAGCTGCCCAATTGTCCATTGGACAAGACTGCCTCCTGCCCCCAATTGCAACACATTAAAACCGCATTCATACAGTATTTTAAAAGAAGTTTGCCTTACTGGCAGTCTATAGCTTGCTGAACGGTCAAGAATTTTTGACATTCCGGCATTTTTGACAGAAGGTTTTCAGCAAAAGGCTAGATTTTTTAAAAGAGAGCCAGTTTGGTGTAGTGGTTAAGTGCACGGACTCTAATCTGGGAGAACCGAGTTTGATTCCCCACGCCTCCACTTGCACCTGGCTGGATGACCTTGGGCAAGCCGTAGTTCTGTCAGCGCTGTCCTTGAAAGGGTTCTCTCAGCCCCACCTACCTCAGAGGGTGTCTGTGGTGGGGAGGGGAAGGGAAAGGAGTTTGTAAGTCGCTCTGAGACTTCGAGTGAAGGGTGGGGTATAAATCCAATCTTTTCCTCCTCCTCCTTTGCCTCCCTACAGCATAATTTGCATGCAGTGTGCATGCTTGGTGGCCAGCCCACCATTAGGTGTGCTGCTGCATGTCAATTTGCATGGGACAGCTATCCTCCAATAGAGAATAGCCAAACAAGGCAATACTGTATTAGGTTTGACCTGTACACCCTTGCAGTAGACCCTGCAAAGAATGCACAGAGAGTTATGCGAATGGTCTCCAGTTTGGTGTAGTAGTTAAGTGCGCGGACTCTAATCTGGGAGAACCGGGTTTGATTCCCCACTCCTCCACTTGCACCTGGCTGGATGACCTTGGGCAAGCCGTAGTTCTGTCAGCGCTGTCCTTGAAAGGGTTCTCTCAGCCCCACCTACCTCAGAGGGTGTCTGTGGTGGGGAGGGGAAGGGAAAGGAGTTTGTAAGTCGCTCTGAGACTTCGAGTGAAGGGTGGGGTATAAATCCAATCTTTTCCTCCTCCTCCTTTGCCTCCCTACAGCATAATTAACATTCAGGCTCAAAATATGCTGCTGTTTCTACTGGATCCCGGGCGTCTCTCTCTGGTGATTGCTTTATAAGTCTTATGACTGTTTGATTGTGGGTCAGACTATCACGACTGTTGGCTTTATACTTGTTTAACTGGCCACTGTGTGAAACAGGATGCTGGACTAGATGGTCCAAGGCAACAGGGCTTTTCATATGTCCTTTTGTAACTTGATGAAAGGGAATTTGGCTTGTGCTGGGAGGACATGGAGGAAGCAGACCAGGTATGAAAGGGGGGGGGGTGAGAAGCAGGGTCGCCAGCTCTGGGTTGGGAGAGCTCTGGAGGCAGCAGGGTTGGGGAGGGACCGCAACAGGGTTTCATGCCACAGAGCCTACCTCCAAAGCAGCCATTTATTCCAGGGGAACTGATCTTGGTCATCTGGAGATCGACTGTAGTAGCAGGAGATCTCCAGGTGCCACCTGGAGGCTTGGAAGCCTAGTAAGAAGGATAAAAACCACACAAACAGTGGAAGTCAGGTGAACATGGAGGCAAAGTCTGTTGGATATGGTAACTCTGCATGTAAGAGGATCTGGCTGGAAGGAGTTAAATGGATATGGTAACTCTGCGTGCAACAGGATATGGGAGGAAAGAGTTAAGAGAATTCTCTTGGGTACACTTGGCCCCACCCTCTCATCAGCCTTTTTGGCCATTCATTGCCTTCTGCTTCTTCTTATGTAGGACCTCTCTTCTTCTCTCTCTTACCTGGGCTCTTGGAGCTGTAGTAAGTTAACCTTTCTGAAGTTAATCTGTTCACAATAAGTTAAATGTACCTACATGAACATGTTATGCAAGTTGTGCTTCTATTTCTGTAAGTAAAATTTCTTTTTCTCGTTACCGTTGGAGTCAGATCATCTTTGCAATGTCTCTGGACAGCATTTCCCCCTCAGCCAGGAAGCACGAAGGATCGGGGATACTGTGCAAAGCTTCTGTGCTTTACGTTTAACCCAATAAGGTCTTCTTTGGGTTACACAGCCTACCCCATACCAGTTAAGATATTTCTTTCGAGAGTGCCTCGTGCCCAGAACCAGGACAATCAAACTTGAAAAAATAAAGGAATTTATGGCACTGTCCTTAAATCCCCCCCATTAGAAGCATGACATTTACTTCCATGGCAAGGCTACATCTGGTTTTGGTAAAGTAAGGCATGGAAGGAACAGCAAGCTGAAGGGCAGCCCCATAAATTGCCCATCTGTTATGAACAGCAATGACACCGACTGTGGCATGTGCTCAGGCAGTGGTAGGCGCTCCCTGCAGTGACAGTATGATCCTGCTGGGGGCAGCACAAACCTTTTTTCCGCCTTCTTTCTCAGGACTCAGATAAACAAACCGGATAACCCTCATGTGCAGAAATCCTGTCACAAATCTAATTGTAACCCCTACATCTTTAGAGTTCTTTCCTTCCCTAGTTCTACAGCCAGTGCCCATAGCAATATTAACACCACCAAGGTCTTGGTAAAAGGGAACAACCTTACTATAACCTTACATCAGTTATTACCTTTTTTTATTGTCCAAAGTTCCTCTGAAGACTCTTGAGAAACGTAGTTCGGTGAGGGTGCAGAAATTTCTGCTCAGCTTAAGGTAAAGTCCTTGAAAGGGTTCTCTTAGCCCCACCTACCTCAGAGGGTGTCTGTGGTGGGGAGGGGAAGGGAAAGGAGTTTGTAAGTCTAGGGTTGCGGTGCTCATCTCCATTTCAAAGCCAAAGAGCCAGCGCTGTCCGAAGACGTTTCCGTGGCCGTGTGGCCGGCATGACTAAACACCAAGGCGCACGGAATGCTGTTACCCTCCCACCGAAGTGGTACCTATTTATCTACTTGCAATTTCTTGCTTTCGAACTGCTAGGCAGGCAGGAGCTGGAACTAGAGACGGGAGCTCACTCCGTCATGCGGCACCTCTCTATTTTTTTCTATTGGAGAGCTACACATTGCAAGCCCCAGCGTGAATGGCCCAGGCTAGCCCGATCTCATCTGATTTCAGAAGCTAAGCTGGGTCAGCCCTGTTAGAACTTGGATGGGAGACCACCAAGGAAGCCCAGGGTTGCTACGCAGAGGCAGGCAACGGCAAACCGCCTCTGAACATCATTTGGCTTGAAAATCCTACAGGCCACCGTAAATCAGCTGCAACGTAACAGCGCTTTCCTCCATCACCCACTTCATAAAGTCCTTTGGGAAGAACAGATGGCTTTTAAACTCATTTGTGACAGAGACCCTATGGCCATAGATGAAAAATGTATACCGCTAAAGTACATTTCTAAAAAGTTAACATAAGAACATAAGAGATGCCATTGTTGGATCAGGCCAGAATCACACAGTGGCCAGAAATACCAGGTGCCATCAGGAGGTCTACCAGTGGGGCCAGGACATTAGAAGCCCTCCCACTGTTGACCCCCCCCAAGCACCAAGAAGATAGAGCATCACTTGCCCCAGAGCCCCTATCTATACCTTGTGGCTCATAGCCACTGATGGACCTCTGCTCCATATGCTTATCTAATTCCCTTTTGAAGCCGTCCATGCTTGTAGCCGCCACCACTTCCTGTGGCAGTGAATTCCAAGTGTTAATCACTCTTTGGGTGAAGAAGTACTTCCTTTTATCCGTTCTAACCCGACCGCTCAGCAATTTCATGGAGTGCCCACGAGTTCTTGTATTGTGAGAAAGGGAGAAAAGTACCTCTTTCTCTACCTGCTCTATCCCATGCATAATCTTATAAACCTCGATCATGTCACCCCTCAGTCGTCTTTTCTCCAAGCTAAAGAGCCCTAAGCGCTTTAACCTTTCCTCATAGGGAAAGTGTTCCAACCCTTTTATCATTCGAGTTGCCCTTTTCTGCACTTTTTCCAAAGCTATAATATCCTTTTTAAGGTGTGGTGCCCAGAACTGCACACAGTATTCCAAATGAGGTCTCACCATTGATTTATATAGGGGCATTATTATATTGGCTGATCTGTTTTCAATACCCTTCCTAATAATCCCCAGCATAGCATTGGCCTTCTTTATTGCAGTCACACACTGTCTCGACATTTTCAGTGAGTTATCCACTACAACTCCAAGATCTCTCTCTTGCTCAGTCTCTGCCAGTTCAGACCCCATCAATGTGTATTTATATTTAGGATTTTTGGCTCCAATGTGCATCACCTTGCACTTGGCCACATTGAACCCCATTTGCCATGTTGACGCCCACTCGCCCATCTTTGACAGATCCCTTTGGAGTGCCTCACAATCCTCACTGGTTTTCACCACCTTGAACAACTTTGTATCATCCGCAAATTTAGCCACTTCACTGCTTACTCCCAACTCCAAATCATTAATGAACAAGTTAAAAAGCAGTGGACCAAGTACTGATCCCTGTGGTACCCCACTGCTTACCCCCCTCCACTGAGAGAACTGCCCATTTATACTCACTCTCTGTTTTCTATTAATTAGCCAGTTTTTGATCCATAAAAGGACTTGTCCTTTTATCCCATGATTTTTGAGCTTGCTTAGGAGCCTTTGATGAGGAACTTTATCAAAAGCTTTCTGGAAGTCAAGGTAAATAATATCTATTGGATCCCCCTTGTCCACATGTTTGTTCACCCCCTCAAAGAACATTAACAGGTTAGTGAGACAAGATCTTCCCTTACAGAAACCGTGCTGAGTCTGCCTCAATAGGTTTTGTTCATCTATGTGCCTACTAATTCTTTCCTTAATAATGGTTTCCACCAATTTACCCGGTATCGACGTCAGACTGACTAGCCTGTAATTTCCCGGATCTCCTCTGGAACCCTTTTTAAAGATGGGAGTGACATTTGCTACCTTCCAGTCCTCAGGAATGGAGGCTGATTTTAAGGAAAGATTACATATTTTTGTCAGGAGATCCACAAGTTCACATTTGAGTTCTTTCAGAACTCTCGGATGTATGATGATTTATCAGTTTTTGAGTTGTCTATCAGTTTTAGGACCTCCTCTCTCGTCACCTCAATCTGACTCAGGTCCAGGTAGTAGCGCTTGCAAAGGTCTCTAACTGGGGCTTTGGAGAGGCATTGTTGGGCAGAGCAGACCAAGGTTCTTTCCTTCCCTTGGGAGCAACTTCGGTCCATTACACTTACACGCTTCAGTCCAGCAGTGACAAATATACAGGATCTATAAATAGGAGTCTTAATTCCTGCACAAGTATTAGAAGAGGATCTCTCAGACCCTCCTAAATCTTTATTCATTTATACCCCCAATGGGGACCCAAAGTGACTTACATGATTTTCCTCTTCTCCATCTTCATTCTCACAACCCCCATCAGGCAGCTTAGGCCAAGGTCACCAGCAAGCCTCCATGGCCGGGGAGTGTGGTGGATTTGAAGCTGGGTCTCCCAGATCCTTGTCCACCATAACAACTCCATCACATTGGCTTCCTTGAGCTCCCTTCTTCCCAAATGCCGAGAGCAGTCACCACCAAATCCATTGTGAATCCATAAAGATCTACTACCAGAATACCACTTGCTGCAAGATCCTATCTGTGCCTTCATACTAGGGATGTGCATTTGGCATTTCTGAGCTGAATTAATACCCGAATCATGCCTTTTTGGCATGATTCAGGCATTAGCTAAGCCGAATCGGATTCTCCGATCTGCCTTGGTTTACCCATAAGAAAACCCTGAATTAATTCGGGAATCCCGAATTTTTCAGTTCCATTATACCCGGTGGGGCCATTAGAGTCAATGGCAGATCTCCTAGTATATTCAGTGTGTGGTGGGAAGGGCTTTGAGGTAGAGGCACCAAATTTGCAGTGTAGCTGCTAGAGCCTCTCCCCAAAAGAATCGCCAAGTTTCAAAGACTGGACCAGGGGGTCCAAGTCTATGTGCATCCAAAGAGGGTGCCCCCAACCTTCATTGTTTCCAGTGGTGGGGGGAAAAGCATGGCAGGCATACAGCGAGCCCAGCAGATTCTCTCAGAGAATCTCTGCAGTAGACAGTGAAGTGTGGGGAGACGGCCAGCAGCAGAACCAGTGCCATGTGCCCAGCAGAACCTCTGGCACTGCCAAATCCCAACAGGACTAAGGTCAAATCCGTTGGGTTTTGGCACTACCAGAGTGGCACTGGTTCTGCCGCTAGCCTTGCAAACATGCCCCCCCTCCCCACACCTCATTTCCTCCTGCAGAGACTCTCCGGGTGAATCTGCTGGGCTTGTTTATTTATTTATTTTATTTATCCGTTAGATTTCTATCCCGCCCTCCCGCCGAAGCGGCTCAGGGCGGCTTACAACAATTATAAAACCAGCATAAGTACGTATATAACGCCCTCCCGCCAAAGCGGCTCAGGGCGGCTTACAACAATTATAAAACCAGCATAAGTACGTATATAAAATACAGCTCAATAAAATAGCTCAGCTCATTTCCAGTTAAATAAATACAGTTAAAACCATGTAAATGTGGCGATGTCGTATAATAAAGTGCCAGTGCAACACAGCCGATGTAGGGTCTTTCCTACTGAAACGGCTGGCGGAAAAGCTCCGTTTTCATGGCCCTGCGTTATGACAGATGAGGCCTACTGCATGACCTTGGGCCAGTCACAGTTCTCTCAGGACTCTCTCAGCCCCACCTAACCCACAGGGTGCCTGTTGTGGGGAGAGGAAAGGAAAGGTGATCACAAGCCGCTTTGAGACTCCTTAGGGTAGAGAAAAGCTGGGTATAAAGACCTACTCTTTGCCAGAAATGTTTTTATAAGTGTTTCTGGTGTTAAACTCTAAAAAGGAGCAAAGGAGGGTTGCATATTCAAGTCATCTGGGGTGCGGCCCAATATCAGGACTGCAAACTTGTTCTGGTACCTTCCATCTCTAGGAACAGGGTCTCGCAGGGGTGAGGAGAAAAGGTACCCCTTATAAAAACTCGACTGCTCATGTATGTGCAAAAAAGTCACAAGGGAAAGGGTCACTGTACATGCTCAGGGATACTCCTTTCTATTCCGGATCCGGCCCATGGACAAGCTGGGTGGAAAGGGCAGCACAATCCCCCTTCCCCACACACATACCCCAGGAAAAAAAAGTGTTCCTTCTCTTTACAACCACTAGAGGGAGCTTTAAAACATCTCTTTAAAGAATTGAGAGACCACTGAGGCTACTGACTCTGCAGCATACAGACCAGACTAGGTCTGCTTGACAACATTTATTATTATTATTAGTCCACTTTCTCACTGGGACCCAAGGCGGATCACAAGTATGATCAAAACCCTTTCCAGGCAATCAGTAAACAAATTACAAAATATGATAACGTCGGGCAATCAGTGAGCGCACTACAAGAGACGATCGGCATTTGAATCTAACAGCGAAGAGGCCAAGTAACACAAAATAAGGCTGCTAAGAGTGCAAACTCAGCTCAGTCCCCCAGAAAGCAGAACCTCCCTGACTCTGGGAATAATCAGGCACATAAGAAGTGCCTTGCTGGATCAAACCAAAGGCCCATCTAGTCCAGCATTCTGTTCACACAGGGGCCAACCAGCTGCATCTACGGCACGCATAAGCAGGACGACTGGATCAGCATCATCCCACCCGTGTCCCCCAGCTTACTACCTCTGGTTCTGGAGGGAATAGAGATCCATCATGATTAGTAGTCATCGATAGCCCAGTCTTTAATGAATTTGTCCACTCTCCTTTTAAAGCCTTCCAGGTTGGTGGCCATCACCACATCCTGTGGCAGCGAGTTCCACAAATTAACAATATGCTGTGAAGAAATACTTCTTCCCAGGGGTCATTTTGTAGAAAAAGAGGTGCAGGAGCTCATTAGCATATGCCACACCCCTGACATCACCGGAATTGTCAGAAGGCAACACCCACCACTCAGGCTCCACTGGACTGTTTTGGATTGCTAGCTATGGGGGGGGACGCAAATATCTGCCCTCACATAGGAGGGAGAGCTTGTACCTGAAGGCAGGCTGGGGGGGGGGGCTCTGCAACTTACCTGGCTGCTTCTTGCTCCTCGTGGCCCAACTGAGGGCTGCTGGGAGCAGGGGGCAGGGCTTGTTGCATGTGCCCGCCCCCTGGGCTCCTTACTGCCGGAGCTCCGCTCCTGTGCGCTCCCACAGGAAATGACCCCTGCTTCTTCCTGTCCTGAATCTTCCACCCTTCATCTTCAGTGGATGACCCTGAGTTCTAGTATTATGGGGGAGGGATAAGAGCTTCTCTTACTTTCTCCACGCCATGCATAATTTTACAAATCTCCAGCATGTCTCCCCTCGCTCACCTTTTTTCTTGGCTAGACAACCCTAAATGTTTTAACTGATCCCCACAGAGCAGCTGCTCTAATCCCCTGATCATTTTAGTTGCAGTAGAGGACGGAGGGGCAGTGCAGGATCTCACCACCACCGACGTTCCTTCTCCCAGAGGCAGAAATGGCTTCAAAACGGCACTATACTTAAATAGGGCTGCCAGCTCTGGGTTTGGAAACACCTGGAAACACCTGAGGAGGACGGGGTTTGGGGACGGGGGGCTTCAATAGGGTGTAAAAGCTATAGAGTCCACCTTCCAAAGTGGCCATTTTCTCCAGGTGAACTGATTCATCACCTGGAGATCAATTTATTATTTAATTTTATTTAATTGTATTTATACCCCACCCTCCCCATGAACAGACTCAGGGCTGCATGGAATTGTAATCCCGAATCTCCAGTCACCACCTGGAGGTTGACAACCCTATTAACTTAAACCTTACCACCTACTCCACAATACTGGGGCCATCTTGGAGACATCTCATGGCCAGCAGACAAAGAGTTAATGAAAAAAAGGAAAAAGAACTGTGACAATTTAGCGCTTGGCAATATATTCAGAAATCATAATATACAATAACAGAAAATAAGTAATATATATATAGTGAATGTAGACAGTGGTCTCCGGAATGGTGTGCCGTTTCGACAATGATCTTCGTCCGAAAAAGGATGTGTACCTTATCAAATATAACAATACAAGTCTCATTTAAAAATATATATAACAGTGTGCAAATATATAAATAAGAATAAAAGTAGTATGAAACCTTACATAAACTGTCTTTCAACAATTCATTTCTCTTGGTGACGTATTGGAAATATACTGTTGATTCTAAAAAGTACAACAATAGCTGTTACAATACATTTTCATTGTTATTCAATAATAATTACATTGCTCCACATACATAAATATTAATATTTTAAATACTTGTTTGTTTAAAATATTAATATTTATGTAAGTGGAGCAATGTAATTATTACTGAATAATTATAAATTTGCACACTGTTATATATATATTTTTAGTGCCAAGTGCTAAATTGTCACAGTTCTTTTTCCTTTTTTCATTGGTCTTATTACTGTGCCCATTCTTGTTACTATTCTCAGCAGACAAAGAGTGACACAGGAGTGGAGGAGGACTATGGGTGAAGCTATATGGGTAGCAGCCGCTGCCTGGAGAAGGCAATGAGGAGCAGGTAGAGGGGGGTAAGTGCTCAGCGGGCCAGTATAATTCTTAGCCCTGATGTACTGAGTTTGGTCCTTTTTGGGAACTACTCTTGGGTTCCTACCATGAAGAATCAGATCCTGAGGAAGCCTGCCAAAGTTGACTAAGGGATGGGCACAGACTAGGAAAGCCCAGTTCAGGATGTGCAAGCTGGGCGGTCCCAAACCAAGCCCCCGAGCAAAAATACCAACTGAACTGAACCACTTTGGGAGGCTTTGGGCCCCCGTCCCCAGCATCCTGGCCTCATCCAGAAGCAACACTGGCGCATTGCCCCCCCCCCACATACCTGTATCATTTCCAGGTGGCACTGGACCCTATCCCCAGCGCACCTGCATCACCCAGAAATGATGCAAGCCGGTCAGGTGGCATGCTTGTGTAACCTCCAAGTGATGTGGAGGCAGGGTCCGACACCACCCAGAAGTGGTGGGCATGTGGGGGGGGGGGAAGGGGGGCAAACCCTGAACCAAACCAGGCAGAAGCTTGGTGAGTGTTCAGGGGAAGGTGTTTTTTGTGAACCAAGGTTTCCTGAGCCTGAACTGGGCAAAGTGTGGCCTGGACTTTGGCTTGGGTTTGGGTCTGTGCCCATCCCTAAGCTGGCTTTCTACCAGACGTAAGAGCACAGTCCTGTCACTCCGCACCCACATGTTGCACTTAACTTCTCTCCTGCAGGTAAATAGGGCAACATAAGCATGCCTGTGGCATTTAGAATATAAGTC
Organism: Gekko japonicus; assembly: GCF_001447785.1. Classification (NCBI taxonomy): domain Eukaryota; kingdom Metazoa; phylum Chordata; class Lepidosauria; order Squamata; family Gekkonidae; genus Gekko; species Gekko japonicus. The sequence continues at coordinate 199,123 of NW_015167128.1, read as the reverse complement.
GTTCAGGGGAAAAAGAATGTGGAAATCTGAGCAGAGAGGAGCTGGTACATGAATGAGCAGGAATTCCGAGTGCCTGCAGTTTCTAGGAATTCCTTAATCATCAAAACCCACACTGAATCGCTATATTCTCTCCCCCACCCCTCTAGCAATGGTAATATGTTTATGCAGGCACATGCCTCTAACATGCCTGAGAAATGATTTCCAGGAACTCCACAGACACGGAACTGGATCACTGAAGTGAAACTGGGTCTCCCCCACCTCACAGAAGAACCAACAATGATAAGGAAATGGGAGACATTACCCATTGGGTGTCTCCAGCACTTATATTATATAAAACCTAAGCTTTTTTATTTAAATATCCCTTCCCCCCCCCAAAATTTTCAAGTTCCGATTTCTGTCCAGCCCTCTTCAGTGTAGCTTCCTGAAGAAAGTGTTGTCATCCTGAGGACAGTTGCCGTGACAAACGCAGGTACTGATCGCCATTACGGGATGCTTGACGGTGCCTCCATGGGGACAGCGGAACTCGACGTGGATGGTTTTTGTGCTGTGAGGAGTGCAACACCGTCCGTCACTGCAGACACCACAGTAGCGGGGCTTGTACATCTGGACGCTGGTGCAGTTCTTGTACTCCAAGCGAACGGCTGTTAGGGATTTCTTGGTTCGGATGCACTTCTTGCCCTTCTGAGAGAGGGACGGGGTGTTACACAACAATCATGGCTATGAAAACAACAAGGATGCCGTAGCTCAGTGGCAGAGCACCTGCTTCGCACGCAGAAGGTCCCGGGTTCAGTCCCTATCAACTCCAGTTAAAAAGGACCAGGCAGGAGGTGATGTGAAAGGCCTCTGCCTGAGATCCTTGGAGAGCCGCTACCAGTCTGAGTAGACAACACTGACGCTGATGGACCCAAGAGTCTGATTCCATATACAGCAGCTTCATGTGTTCCACGGTGGGTTCAGTCCTTGGGAATGGGCCACCAGAGTGGGTGGATTGAGGGAAGAGTATAAGCAATTGGGGAGCCTGCTGTGGGTCTGTGCGGAGAGCTAACTGGCTGGACCTAGTGGCAATCAGGAAGCTATCCCACCATCCCCACCGCAGAACCCACAAAATGAAAAACACTGGTGTTTTTTTTTTTAAGGTGTTCAATAAATGATTACCTGAAATAAACAGGCCCCTGGATTTAAAGTGCAAAAGATGGGGCAAGGGACAAAAATCCATTTGGGTTTTGGAATCAGGTTATGTTGCCTAGGAGCAGGAGGGAAACAATGACTTGCCTTGCTGCAGGGGGAAAAATGTACCGGGCCCAGTAGGGTGTAATGCCTCTGTGCATCCTCACACTACTTCCATGATCAACTTCCAGTCAATCTCGGGTAGACTATTAGCAGAGTGCCTGATGCAGAGGCAGGCGATGGCAAAGCACCTCTGAACGTCTCTTGCCTTGAAAACCCAACAGAGTCACCAGAAATTGGCTGTGCCTTGATGGCCCTTCCCACCCCCAGTTTGGTAAGAATAACTGATTGTGGAAGGAGCCTTCGCGTGAGCGGCAAGTTGCTCCCTTTGAATTAAAGGTAAAGGTAAAGGTTCCCTTGCTCGAAAGCCAGTTGAATCCGACTCTAGGGTTGCGGTGCTCATCTCCGTTTCAAAGCCGAAGAGCCAGCGCTGTCCGAAGACGTTTCCGTGGTCATGTGGCCGGCATGACTAAACACCAAGGTGCACGGAACGCTGTTACCTTCCCATTGAAGTGGTACCTATTTATCTACTTGCAATTTCTTGCTTTCGAACTGCTAGATTGGCAGGAGCTGGAACTAGAGACGGGAGCTCACTCGGTCATGCGGCAACCCGGGTCTCGAACTGCTGAACTACCGACCTTCCACAGCCTGCAGTTCAGCGTCTTAACCACTTGAGCCACCGTAGCTCCTCCCTTTGAATTAGACACCAGCAAAATGGCTATTCCCAGTGGTCCTGTGTACAATTTCCTAATACCACTGGATGTCATTATATAGAGTTCCCTTCTTACACATGTTCTATGATCCTTTGTTGTTTCCTGTGCTCTAGACTGGGATTTACTGATTATGCCTCTATCCCGGCTCTTCCTTCAGGAAATTCAGAGCAGCTTACATGCAGAGAGCTTCCCATCCACACAGTGACGAGGCTGAGACCTGCTTCACTGCACCAGTGGGAAAGAATCACGCGAGCCTTCAGTCATCTGCGCTCAGAAGCTGCTACGTGGCTGAGAACAAGCTCTACGTGATTAACAGCTACAAGCTCAGTGGCAGTGGGCATACCCCAAGTGCAGTCTATGGCATCTCCCATTAAAGAGCATCAGAAGCAGGACTGGGAAGGAGTTCTACCTCCCTTTGGGAAGCATTGACACTAAGGGTATATACTACTGACATACATAGATGATTAGTCTACGGCGGCTTCTTTATCAAACTGCATTTTCCCCCCAAATAGCCTCAGGAGTCTTTCAAGACCACGCAGAAGATGCATTTGGGCTTAAAGGAGACCATAAGAACCTTTTTGCAGAAGCCACCATTTTGGGCTAGCTTAGCAATAAAATGCAAACACCGCCTGGGGAAGCCATACCCTATAAAACACCTATCGCTCACGACAGCTACTGCTGTCTATCCTGAGTCTGTGTTCAGCATATTTTCTTCCTTGTATAAGCTCTGCTGGTGGACCTCCTGACAGCACCTGAGTTTTAGCCACTGTGTGACACAGAGCGTTGGGCTAGAAGGGCCATTGCCCTGATCCTACATAGCTTCTCTCAGGCGTATAGCTAAGGTGGGGCTTTTGGGAGCTCCGCCCCCTTTCTTAAAGGCATAGCCCCAAAAGAATTTTTCCTGTAATGCTTTTTTCAATCATTTAAAAACATTTTTAAAAGGCATGCACTCCTTTAAGCAGAGTGGGGTGCTGTAGTTGACTTATTCCCACACTGAGCATGGGGGTTGGAGTAGGTGACCTCTAGGATCCCTTCTAACTCTGTGTCAAGAAGCTGGTCTCCTTTAAGAGAGTTTTTCTGCCTGTTGGCTTTCTTGACTATAGAAGTCATCACCCCCACCTGCCACCTGGTTATCAGAACTGTTGCTTAGGCTGGCAGAAGTGATAAACTTGCAGCAACTGAGAACTGTCGCCTAAAGAGGTCGACAGCTTCCAATTTAGAGATCTATCCCGGTAATGTCTTTCTATTGGCTACATGGCTTTTCTTTCAGCACTGAGAACTTCAGCCGCACCAGAAAAAAAATTGCCCCACAAGCCACAAAATCCTGGCTATGGGTCTGGCTTCTCTTATGTTCCTATTTTTTCTTAAGCAATCCACACAAGCCTGCCATGTGTGATGCACCTGCCAGAAGCTGAGCCCTACCTTCTCCAGCAGCAGGCCTTTTTCACAGGGTCGCACCTCGCACAGTCTGGTCTGCTTCACCATCTCGCACATTGGATTCTTGTTGGTGACGCGAGTGGAGACCCCCATCCCGCAAGTTGTGGAGCAGGCGCTCCATTCCGTTGTCTGCTCGATGCAGTTAGAGCCCGAATCAGACCCGTCGTTGCCCAGAGTGGCTTCCGGCCTGTATGCTGAAGGCAAAATAACAAACATGTGATAAAGCAGAAAATTCCCAGTTCGCATGTGGCACTTTAGGAATAGTTTAGCCTTTATTACTTGAGTGCCGATTGATGCCTCTTGTACAATGTCATGAACCTTCGTCCATAGTTCTTTAGGTAAATCTAATCCCTTAAACCTATTCTTCACCTCCACTGTATATTCATCAGGGATGTGATCTAGATCAAACCTGAATGGCCTAGTGGTTTTCCCAACTTTCACCAAATGAGAAGGGAGCACTCACTGAAGAAGACCTTGATGCTGGGAAAGATTGAAGGTCAAAGAAGAAGGGGACGACAAAGGATGAGATGGTTAGACAGTGTTATCGATGCAATGAATATAAAGTTGAGCAAACTCTGGAAGACAACAGAGGACAGGAGAAGAAGAAGAAGAAGAAGAAGAGATTGCATTTATACCCCGCCCTTCATAAGAACATAAGAGCATAAGAGACGCCAATGTTGTATCAGGCCAAAGGCCCATCCAGTCCAACACTCTGTGTCACACAGTGGCCAGAAATACCAGTGCCATCAGGAGGTCCACCAGTGGGGCCAGGACATTAGAAGCCCTCCCACTGTTGACCCCCCCCCCAGCACCAAGAAGACAGAGCATCACTACCCAAAGGAGTCTCAGAGTGGCTTGCAAACTCCTTCCCCTTCCCCTCCCCACAACAGGCACCCTGTGAGGTAGGTGGGGCTGAGAGAGCTCTGACAGAAACGGCTCTTTTCCAAGAACAGCTGTGCCAGAACTACAGCTTGCCCAAGGTCATCCAGCAGGTGCAAGTTGAGTGGGGAATCAAACCCGGTTCTCCCAGATTAGAGTCTGCGCACTTAACCACTATACCAAACAGGCTCTGGGGGGCCTGGCGTCATGTGGTTCATGGGGTCACAAAGAGTCGGACTCGGTTGTGCGACTGAACAACAACATCAACAACATCAGTGACAGGCAGCCCTTGGGAAAGCTCAAAACATTACCATCTGGTCCAGGAGAAGTTCTGAGAGCCAGGACTATGCTGCGGGGAGACAGAGGCGATCCTGCCCACTACTCGCACCACTGGGCACTGGAAAGGAGGAAGAAATCCTTCCAGGGCACCTCCCAGGGCTGCTGCTTGCCACAGCAATCCCTGATGCTGTCAATGACAGGGCTATTTTATGCCCCTCTGCCTCTGGTACCCGAAGCAATTGCCCAAGTGTGCCTAATAGATGGTCCGGCCCCGACACAAGCAAGCTCATAGAGCCATGCTGGTGTTGCCAGAACAGGTTCTTCAGTGCTAAGCTTCCCGGTGTGCATGGTCCCGTTTGTTCTGACATCCAAATGCAATTACCGCGACAAACTGGGAGCTGCTTTCCTGGGCCTAAGCCCCAGTTTAGTCTAAGTCCCAGTTTACAGGGGCCAAAGAGACTCCCATTTGTCCATGTGCCAGTAGGTGGCCACAGAATCCTAGAATCACAGAGTTGAAAGGGGCCATACAGGCCATCTAGTCCAACCCCCTTCTCAATGCAAGATCAGCCTAGAGCATCCCTGACAAGGGTTTGTCCAGCCGCTGCTTAAAAGACTGCCAGTGAGGGGGAGCTCACCACCTCC
>NW_015167128.1:185234-193862 GCF_001447785.1 Gekko japonicus | reverse complement strand
AGATCTGTCCTCACAGAGGAGGGAGAGCTTGTACCTGAATAAAACTTGGTCTTAAAGGTGCCACTGGACTGTTTTGGACCGGGGGGGCCGGGGGGGGGGCTCTGCAACTTACCTGGCTGCTTCTTGCTCTGACTGAGGGCTGCTGGGAGCAGGGGGTGGGGCTTGTTGCAAGTGCCCGCCCCCCTGGGCTCTTTACTGCCAGAGCTCCGCTCCTGTGCGCTCCTGCAGGAAATGACCCCTGCCACTAACAGACAGAACTTCATGTGTGACATCCAAATGCTCCATCTTCTACCTCCACTTTGCCAAGGCAACTCATACGCGCAACAGTCACCACTCAGCATAAAAATGCACCTTCTCATCCGGTACAATCTACCCAGCTTGTTTACGCAGTTTCTGGATCGGCTTTTTATGCAAATGTACGAAGCACCAGTGAGCAAAAAAACCTTGATTGCTTTATGTCCAGAGCCATAAAGTCATTTCATTGAACAGGCGACTGTTGAGCAGTTTTACAAAACATAGCTTGGGCCAATCATGAGAAATGCACACTGTCGGGGCACCCAGAGGGGTTTATGATCCTGTTCAGTGACATCACCGCATACTCTGAAGCTGTAAAATGTAAACATTATCAAACTTTACGAGCAGAGGAGAGTAGTGTTATGGAACACACTTGAAGGAGTCGGAATGAGAGGCGACCTTGGAATGTGTTTGAGATTGTAGGTATGTATAATTTCAAATGGCTTTTGGACTTAACTGGGTTGCATCTTCTTACTCCGCTCAACTCAGAACGGTATGTTCCAGCAACACGAGGCTGATATGAAAAACTCTTCCTCCTCCAGTGGAATGGACCACCCTTAGCTGAGGGATAGTCATATCCAAATGACCAGTGGAAAGTCTGATTAAAAATTTGTTTTAAGATGTCCCCCCCCCCATGAAAATGGAAGTATCTGTAATATTTGAACCCACCAGAGATTTTCATGGATGGAAATTACTTCATAGGCAATAGAAGAAAAAGAGATTGGATTTATACCCCGCCCTTCACTCGGAGTCTCAGAGCATTTTACAATCTCCTTCCCTTTCCCTCCCCACAGCAGACACCCTGTGAGGTAGGTGGGACTAAGAGAGCTCTGAGAGAGCTGCTCTTGAGATACGAGCTCTGAGAGAACTGCAGCTTGCCCAAGGTCACCCAGCTGGCTGCAAGTGGAGGACTGGGGAATCAAACTTGGTTCTCCAGATTAGAGTAAATATACCTATCCAATGTTCCCTCTAAGCTATGGAGTCCTGTGAGCAAAAATTCTACTTTGTGAGCTACCGGCATTAAAGTTGTGAGCGAGTGATTTGGCTACTGCATGAATGAGTTTGCTCTGGAGTCATCCTTCGTGAGCGAAGGCAAAAATGTGTGAGCCGGAGGCTAAAAAACTGTGAGCTAGCTCACACTAACTCCGCTTGACCTAACTCAGCTTAGAGGGAACACTGCTCCTAACTACTACACCAATCTGGCTCCCTGGGAACTTGCCTTGCCATCAAGACTGCAGAAGTTACCAGCCCACTTGTAAGGCCCCTAGAGCCTGATAAACACAATCGACTCTTCTCTCTTACAGAAAGTTGCTTTGCCAATTCTTACTTGCCAGAAGCAGCCAAACAGAGAGCCGTCCATTAGGTTAGCTGGATTTGAGTCTGGTAGCACCTTAGAAACCAACAAGATTTTGGGGGTATGAGCTTTCTCAGAGTCAAAGCTCTTCAATAGACACAATCTTTCGCTCTTGAAGTCTCATATCCTGAAAGTCTCGTTGGCCTCTAAGGTACTGCTGGACTCAGTTCTAGCTGTTCTACTGTAGAGCAACACAACTCCCTTCTGAAGCCATCGGTTAGGTTGTCAACCAGGCCACCAGACGATTCTAACGAGTGTCACCTGCCAGAAGCTGGCTTCAAAGGTTTTGAAGATTACCCATTGCAAAGAGATATTATCATTGAGCCATCCGCACACTTTTCTATCCCTGAACACAAAGAGCAGGATTATGGAGCAGTGGTCCATCAGTGGCTATTAGCCGCAAGGTATAGCTGGAACACTATGTCCAGGGCAGTGACGCTCTGTATTCTTGGTGCTTGGGGGGCCAAGGTGGGAGGGGCTTCTGGAGTTCTGCCCCACTGGTGGACCTCCTGATGGCACCTGGGTTTGGGCCACTGTGTGGCACAGAGTGTTGGACTGGATGGGCTATTGGCCTGGTCCAACATGGCTTCTCTTATGTTTTTAAGAGCAGAGGTCAATCAGTGGCTATTAGCTACAGGGTTTAGATGGAACACTCTTCCTGGAGATCCAGATAATGACACTGAAGCTCAAATACTTTGGCCACCAAATGAGAATGGAGCACTCACTGGAGAAGACCCTGATGCTGGGAAAGATTGAAGGTCAAAGAAGACGGGGACGGCAAAGGATGAGATGGTTAGACAGTGTCATCGATGCAACGAACATGAAATTGAGCCAACTTCAGAGGACGGTGGAAGACAGGAAGGCCTGGCATGATCTGGTCCATGGGGTCGCGAAGAGTCGGACTCGACTGTGCGACTGGACAACAACATAGATGGAACACTCTGTGTGGGGCAATGATGCTCTGTATTCTTTGGGCTGGGGGGGGGGCAACAGTGGGAGGGCTTCTGGCCCCGCTCGTGGACCTCCTGACGACACCTGGGTTTTGGCCACTGCGTGACACAGAATGTTGGACTGGATGGGCCACTGGCCTGAGCCAACATGGCTTCTTTTATGTTCTGATTTGAGTCGAGCAGCACCTTAAAGACCAACCAGATGTCCATGGTATAAGCTTCCAAGAGTCGATGCTCTGACAAAGGGAGTTGTGGCTCTCCAAATCTTGCTGATCTTTTAGGTACTACTGGACTTGAATTGTGCTCATCTACTGCAGACCAACAAGGCCCCCCACCTGAAACTGAGCATGGGTTATCTAGCCATTTCAGAAGGGAACAGATGAGACAAGTTTTGGAAAGAAGGCAGGCATGACCAAATGGACAAAAGCTCAAGAGGGCACTTTTAGACATCTGTTGTGTACAGGATGCACAAACTATTTGTCACTGATCCTTCCAGTCCAATTCTGCAATTGCAAGAAGGTTCCACAGAAGTAGCTTCCAGCCCGGAAACACTAACCTGCCATCGCCAAGCTGCCCAAGTCCACATCTTCTTTGGAGTCACAAGCCCACCGCTCACAGCACTCTGTGGGGACTTCAATTTTCCTTGGGAAGGGACATTCCGGGCCAGGAAGCAGGAGGTCCAGGTTACAACGCGGAACACAGCCTATCTGTCCATCCCTGCACGTACAGTGGTATTTACAGTTTGGCTGGAACGTCTCACCGCTCTTGTAAATCATCCCATCGAACACACAGTTGTCTCCATCGAGGTCTGAAGCAAGAAAAGAAAGCAATCAAGTTGCACCTGAATTCGGAACAGCAAATGCTCAGCTACCGTTTCTTCCACCAGTTATGAACAACAGTACTGCACAAGGCTGCTTCTGTTGGCCTATAGATCTGCAGTAAGAAACACTACAGAAAATTAAATTCCATTTTCAGGCATGGCTCATGGTACAGAAGTCAACTGGAAAGAACCTGGGGTCATGCAGAGCAAGCCAACAGATCTTCTCTGTGGCTGCATTCATTGCCAATCTGTAAAGAATCTCCTGTTTGGGAATACCAAAGTGTCAACACACAAAGCTTAAACTGGATTAATTCTCAGACTGTTCCCAACCAGGATGTAAAGATCTCTATCGGCCACAATGAACTTCTCTTCTGAATTCCTGGCTCTGTTAATGTTGCCCGCAGTACCAAATGGGAGACAGACTCAAAGTACTGCCCATGAGACCTTCCTCCATCTTTGATTAAAAAACAAAGTTACTAGCCTTCAAGCACTTTACTGGATGGCCCAGGCTAGCCCGATCTCATCAGATCTTGGAAGCTAAGCAGGGTTGGCTACGGTTAGTACTTGGGTGGGAGACCACCAATGAAGTCCAGGGTTGTTACAACAGACAGGCAATGGCAAAACACTTCTGAACATCTCTTGTCTTGTAAACCCCAAAGGGTCACCACTATAAGTTGGCAGCAACTTGACTGCACGTTCAGCCACCACATCCAGAAGGTTCCTGTGATTCCATGGCAGGAGCTTGTGCTTCTAGGATGGTGGTGGCTCAAATCATTTTCCACCCAAGCCACACACACTGGTACCATTCCAACACCATTAACTAAAGCTTTCGAAACCTTAAAAAAAAAATCATTGTAGCAAAATATCCAAATGGAGAAGCATGCTGAACGATACAGGAGATATGTACACGTTTTACTCCTTTATTAGGTTCAGCCCAGACTTCAGGTTTTAAGTACAGAGGCTTAAGGGCAGAAACTGGCTTCATTGATCCAGGGTATGGGTCAGATATATTGACCTTTGGCTAAATCACCCTAACAAGCACCCACTTAGCCTCCTTCAGTACCAGAGTGGCTTCACATATTTCAGGCTACAGTTATGCAGAATACAGCCCTTATATACGATTCCTCTTGAACTATATTTGGAGAAAGGCTATGACTTAGTGATAGAACATCTGCTTGGCATGCAGAAGGTCCCAAGTTCAGTCCTCAGCGTCTCCAGTTAAAGGATCTGTCATCAATTGATGTGAAAGACTCTGAGACCCTGGAGAGCCACCGCTAGTCTGAGTAGACAATACTGACTTTGATGGACCAGTTGTCTGATTTAGCATAAGGCAGCTTTGTATAATGCCCCACCTTTCCCCATTCCTATTCTGTTTATTGTCCACCTTGGTTGCTGAGACACAAGGTAGATTACCACTGAAAACAATGCAGTTACGTTATCCTTTGATGCCATCTCCGCCACCAGCAAACTCCAGATACTGTAAGATCTGTCTTGTTTTATAACTATGTGAAATGTGAATAGAGAGAAGGCTACGTATCTGCCTAGGTTGTAGCATTTATTCCAGGTACAGCGTCCACGGGTCTTAATTTTCTACTTGAGAACTTGGTCAAGGTGTCCACAAATATACATGGCAAAAGAACACATTACATAGTTGTTAAGTTATTGAACCGTTCGAACCAGGGAAGAAGGCGGGCTATGCTCTGGGCTCTCCCTGTCTGGCCACGTGCCATTCACAGATGGGCATATAAATCAAAACACACAGTCTGCTGAAGCAAAATCTCCCAGGCTGTTCCTGTGTGGCTGAAGTGGAGAGGTGTGTCTTCTCTTTCTAAAAGGGGCAGCAGTTACCACTCAGAATGTAGCCAACCACAACTGGAATTACTGAGCAGAAGTCTGATGCATTTAGAAGCCAGCTTCCATTATTCATTTCTTTTTTATATAGTTTTGATTACAAGAGCAACACTGCTTCGGAAACAGTCTCAGGTTTCCATTTAAGCATCTTCTGTTTCCAAATATGAAGTTACCTCCAAGCGGGACATATACTTCAAACAACTTGCATTCATTAGACTGTTGTATGCCTTTGCCCTGCTACAGGGCTAGAATCTAAATTTGCATGTTTTTAAACGCAAGCTTCTAGCTCTCAAGAACACAGAAATTGCTTATCTATAAAAAATGAATACACCAGCCAATATGCAATCACAGGACTGGAAGGGGCTATACAGGTCATCTACTCCAACGGCTTCCTCAATGCAGGATCAGCCTAAAGCAGGGGTGTGACGTCCTCCTTATTGGGGAGGACTAGTTTCACTTTAAAAGTTCTCTATATTTTGTTTAACTAGGTCGATTCTGCTGCCACCAGTGTTCCATCTAAGCTGAGTTAGTGTGAGCTAGCTCACAGTTTTTTAGCCTCAGGCTCACACATTTTTGTCTTTGCTCAGGAAGGATGGCTCCAGAGCAAACTAATCTATGCAGTAGCCAAATCGCTCGCTCACAACTTTAATGCCGGTAGCTCACCAAGTAGAATTTTTGCTCACAAGACTCCACAGCTTAGAGGGAACATTGGCTGCCACCAGGAAATTTTAAGGATTTCCAAACCTTTATGCTTATACTTTTGCTCTTACTAGTCCAACTGCTTCCTCAATGCAGGATCAGCCAAAAAAGCAGGGGTGTCAAACATAAGGTCCGGGAGGGAAAAGGAGACTGCTCAGGGAGGGGAGAGGGTGGAGCCCCTCCAACTGGGGCTTCATTATGGCTGAACAACCTCGTCTGCAGCAGTCAAGCAGCATGCCCAGTGGTGCACCACTGGCTTTCCAGTCCGCCCATGTGGGGGTTTTCCTTTGCACCCCCCCCCCCAGCCCAATGGGGCTTTGCAATGAGGATACATTAACTGAGAGCTTACCAGCTGCTGTCCTTTATATCTCTGGTACCGGGCATTAGGTTTTATGGCACACTTGGCCCGGCCCGACACAGTGACATTTATGTCAGATCCAGGCCTCATGAATGAGTTCGACACCTCTGACCTAAAGCATCCCTGACAGCTGCTGCTTGAAGACTGCCAGTGAGGGGGAGCCCACCACCAATGCTCCCTCTAAGCCAGGGGCGTTGAACTCATTCGTTATGAGGGCCAGATCTGACATAAATGAGACCTTGTTGGGCAAACTATGACTATGGACATTTTTACTTGGCATGAAATGATCACAACTAGCATATTAAAGATATAGTGTATCCAAACAATTATTACAAACAGAATACTCACCCACCCACATGCAAAAACAAAACTGAAACCTTTTTTATTTTCTTCTGACAACAGCACCTCCTAAAGGAAGAAATGCATCTTGTTCTTGCATTGGAGAGTTCAGTTTGTAACCGAGGACTTGCTTGTCCTCGGTGCACAGAAATTAGATCAATCTGATACCATATATATATACATATTTTAGAAATGACTTGGAAAATATTTGAACCCCTTATCTTAAAATATTTTATTCATCATGTTAAAGTAAAACATTCCATAATCAATTTTTTTCTTTTCTTTTTTCAATTTTTCAGAAAAAACAAAAAAGGCTTCAGAAAAAAAACGGGCCTTTCCCGGTCCTTCACATCTCTACCCCAGAGGCTGTCGTTTCCTCCATGGGGACTGATCTCTTGTCATTCGGAGATCAGCTGTAATACTGGACACACCTGGAGGCTGGCAGCCCTAGCCGAAATGGAAGCTAGCCGTCTCTAATGCCAGATTCAGCACCGCCTTCCTTGATCATTCTAACACGTGCAAGAGATAGTAAAGGCTTCCTCTCTGCCAGGGCTCACCAAGGCTCAGTCAAGAGAGCAGCTCAGAGCAACGGCATATAACACAGGCATTCCATTGCTGGATCCCTAGATCTTTGTCATTCTTATTTTAAAACAGTCGGTAGGCAGCAGAAGGCAGGGCAGCACCGAGGAAGGAACTCACCCTCAAATGCAGACAGTTTCCCTGATCTGCCTGTATAAAGTATAGTCAAGTTGTGGCCAACTTAGCATGGCCCTGCTTTCAAGGCAAAAAGAGGTGGTTTCCCATTGCCTGTCTCTGCATAGCAACCCTGGGCTGCCTTGGTAACCTCCCATCCAAGGACCAACCAGGCTGGCCGTGCTTAGCTTACAAGATCTGATGAGATCAGGTGGGATCAGGCTCGCTTGGGCAATCCAGGCCAATGCACTTCATGATTTACCTCCTTCTCCCCACTAATACTAGCAAAAGCACCTGTTCCCCCCTCCCCCAGGGCCAAAAGCATCTTTTGGAAGGTACTTGAATAAGAGAAAAATACAGCTGTTTTATTCCATCCATCACATGCACTTAGAGAAGCCACTCTCTCTCATGGCAAAATGGTAGCAGCCTTCCTTACAGGGATGTTGTAAGGCTTGCAATAGCAAGCACAAATAGGTACCAGGAGCATGCTAAAGCACTGCAGATATTCTTCTGTACTTTCAAGCAGGATTCTGGAGAGGCAGCATATCAATGCCTTAAATAAAATATCAAGCAACAAGGGAAGCCAACACCTTCATACCCAAACTTGTTATTGCAAGTCTTACAACAACCCTGCATGGGAGGTCAAGTGTTATACACAGGTATGTAACAGCACACTCAAGCAACGCTTGTGCAGAAGGTGGACCACTAGGTTGCTAAGCTCAGTATGTTTGGAATTGAACCTGGAGCCTTCTGCATGCACAGCAAGATGTTCTACCCCTAAGTCAGAGCCCCTCTCAATGAGAGACCTGTTAGTAAAAGTGCCTTATTTCATTAATAATAATAATTATTATTATTATTAAATAAAACTTTTATATCACCCTGCCCCCGAAACAGGCTCAGAGCAGTGCACAGCCAGAAGGATGAAAACAATCCATCAATTTATATATACAAATAAATACAAACTTTTTTAAAAAAAAGATCTATATGGCATCATATGATGTATTTGCACCCCGCTGACAGGGGACGAAGGTGAGAGGTCGTCAGCTGGCCAATTTGCTGTCAAGACCACTGTCCGAGCCCACTCTGAAGGCAGTGGAGCCATTTCCCGGGGTCTTGGGCCAAAATTTTCCACACCACCCTGGAGATGCCAGGGACTGAACTTGGGACTTCCTGCACGCAAAGCGGGCGCTCTGCCCCCATGACCCATAGCAGCCCTCTCCCAAGGTATACTATGCAAATCCTCTTGCGGGCCCTCTTCGCAAGCCTGGGT
>NW_015167128.1:180787-185098 GCF_001447785.1 Gekko japonicus | reverse complement strand
TGGGGGGTGGGTGGGGGGAGAACGGGCCCCACCCGAAGGCCCCTGCCTTACCCATGCACACGCCCGGGCCGGCCGCACTCCCCACCGCGCTGCGCTCGCAGTAGAGGCCTCGGCTCTCCTGGCAGGGCAGCCGCTCCGAGCAGGTCTCTCCCCGCTGCCGGGCGCACACCAGGCAGCAGGCGCAGCCGTCCAACACCGTCGCCACGCCGGGGGCGCAGGGAGGCGGGTCTGCGGGGCACTCGCAGGCCGGCGGGCATCGGGGCTCCTGGCCGCACACCTGCAAGAGGGGGGAAGGAAAGACAGCGGCGCGGTCAACGGAAAACGCCGGGCCCTGGGCGGACCCATGCCGAGGGCGCCGGCGGCGTCGCCTCCACGCGCGTATATACACATGCATGCTGGCAAGCCAGCCAGCCAAGGCCATTCACCGTGCGCAGGAGCAGGAGGAAGAACACCGCCCGCGGCAGGTCCCGCCTGCTGCTGCTGCTGCTGCCCGGTAGAAGAAGCTGCATCTTCGCCGTGCGCTCTCCGGCAAGCGCTACACTCCGGCTCGCCTCCGACAAGCCACCCACATGCTCCCACAGCCCTCGGAGAAGGTTATATACAGCGCCTCGGCAGTGCCCGACTTCCCATTGGATAGACGGCCTGGGGCCCGCCAGCCAATCCCGCGCCAGGGTGTCACATTCTTATTTCCCCATCGCAGGTTGCCGGGGGGGGAGGAGGAGGAGGGGGGATTCCCGTTCTTCGGAGCGTGCGTCAAAAGCACGTTGACAAAAGTTCTCTCGCGCGTCTTTGACATGTGGACTTTAAACACGTGGTCTGGAAAGTTTTGCCTGCACTCCGTTTTCTCCCTCTCCGAATGCGCTGCGATACTTTTCACCCCGTATTGTATCCTCACCACCATCCCATGGAGTTCCTCAGGCTGAAACAGAAGGGGTACCACGACGCAGGTGGGTGGGGGGCTGGAAAGGGTTGCCAGCTCTGGGTTTGGAAGTACCCGGAGATTCTTGGGGTGGAGCCTGGGGAGGGCGGGGTTTGAGGACGGGAGGGGCCTCACCAGTGCCAGGGCTTTTCTTCTGGGGTGATGCGCTGAGTTCCAGAACCTCTTCAACAAAATTCCTTTTTGAAAAGTACTGAGAAGCGTTGAGTGATTTCAGCAAGTACTTTTATTCAGAAGGAACAAGGCAAAAGTAAGCCGGCTCGCAGGCTAGTATATATGCACAGAAAACCCTCCACCAAAACACACCCCATGCTTCCCTATAGGCTATATACAGTAGCCAAGAGTCCCATAGGCTCTCGGCTGGGGACCTCGCTCTCTGCCGGACCTGGCCCTCTGATAGGTGCGGGCTAGGATCCGCTTGGCTATTGTTCTATCGGGAGCGAAGCTTCAGAACTTTGCATGACCGCATGGCCCTCGCACACGTGGTCATGGCGGAGTACATTACACTTTTAAACATGTTTAAAAGTTTATGGGTGTTCAGTATACAGACTGAAAACTTCATTTCTCTTTGGAGAGTTCCGGCTCCTCTTTTTCAAAAAGAAGAAGCAGAAGCCATGGAGTCTTCTTCAGGGGAACTGATCTTGGTCCTCTGAAGATAAATTGTAATAGCAGGAGCTCTCCAGGTGCTAGTTGGAGTTTGGCAACCCTAGGTGTTCTGGAATTCTAGCTGTTCTCCAGGTAGCGTGGAGGAAAAGGCAGCTTCAGAGGGTTCCTTCTGAGAACTCTGCCTTTCTCCAAACTCTGACCTCCCCAGGGTCTGACTCCAATTCTCCAGGAATTTCCCAAATGGGAGTTGTCAGTTTGGTTTAGTGGTTAGGAGTGCTGACTCTAATCTGGGAGAACCAAGACTGATTCCCCACTCCTCCACATGCAGCTGCTGGCAGGACCTTGGGTTAGTCACAGTTCTCTCAGAGCTGTTATCTCAGAAGCAGTTCTCAAAAGAGCTCTCTCAGCCCCACCTACCTCACAGAGTACCTCTTGCGGGGAGGGGAAGGGAAAGGAGATTGTAGGACGCTCTGAGACTCCTTCGGGTAGTGAAGGGCGGGATATAAATCCAATCTCCTCTCCCTCCTTTTCTAATCCTCCTCCTCCTCCTGCCCAAACGATTAAAAGTAGTTCCTCATTCCACCTCCAGTGCTGCTGGCATTGCTTTCTTGTCCCTACTTTTAACATTGTCATAGCAGCTTCTTTAAATCGCTGAGTGTAGAATAACAGTCCTCCTAAATAGCCTAGAGTAGGCTTCTCAGAGCTTGGAAGCTAAGCCATGCCAGCCCTGGGTAGTATTTGGATGGGAGAGACCACCAAGGAAGTCCAGGGTCGGTATGCAGGGCCCCCCCCTCCTCTCAAGCCAGCGTCATGTCAAATGGACCCCCTCTGGGATTCTCATGTTGGGGTGTGTGTGGGTCTTTTAAGAAGTGGTAATATATCCTCTGCATTATCATTTTGTTTTGGACCATTGGTTTTCTTTTAGTTTCTCTAAGGCTTTGCACTTTTCTTCCTCCCATTATGCTTCTCACTCTTTTGTTTTTTACATTTAAAAAAGACAAAGAATGGCTGAGCAACACAGGCTGCGGTCACACGGAGCATTAGCCATGCTACAGAGACGGAAGATAGGCGGATTTTCCGGGCGCGATCTCACCGCAACATCTGGGAAGCGTAGCGCTCTCGCGGCGAACCCGACGCTTCCCACCGAAGATGCGGAGTTAAAAACTAGTACCTCCGAGGTACTAGTTTCCGGAAACCGCGGGGCAAGGGCTGGTGTCTGATCGCGTTTCCAGTGGTGGCATCCGGCACCCGCCCATGTCCCTTTGCAAACAGGTTTCCCCCCCCAAGTCTTTACAAGATGCTCACAAGGACCCAACGGCGCATGCACACAAAGAGGAAAGCGAAAGTGCCATTTCGGCTTTAAAAAAAATGACCCCGTTTGTCACGGCAGCGGCGCCTAGCCATTGCTTGTGGGACCGTGCCATGCCGCTTCTTTGCCGTGCTGCAGGATCGTTGTGTGATCGCCACCCTCGGTTACCCGCCGGCGCCAAGGGAAGGACCCGTGGTGTGCCGCCGGCGCGTCAGATCATGTAATCGCGGGTCAAACTGCGCTGAGGCAATTAGCCTTGCCCCCCTCCCGCGATATTCGGCCCGTGTGACCGGGGCCACACATTGGTTTCCCACTGCTTCTGAGGCCGTCCCAGCCCCATAGGTGGAAACGGAACATGACACACCGGGCAATGGGATCGCGGTAACCTCTGAGGTAGCAATAAGAATTAAACATGTCTCTTTTCATTGTGAGGACAGGGTCAGCGAATGCTGGCAAGCTGCCTCCTTGAGGCAGGAGGTTTGCGCTTTGATTTTTCCTTCAGGCGCAAGAACTTTTATGAGTCAGTACTATTTCCTCATTTTATAGAGGGATAGCCCAGGCCTGCCAGATCTCATCAGAACTCCGAAGCTAAGCAGGGTTGGTGCTGGCGAGTGCTTGGAAGGGAAGTCCAGGGTTGCTACGCAGAGGCAGGCAATGGCAAGTCACCTCTGAACGTCTCCTGCCACAAGAGGAGGAAGAGGAGAAGAAGAAGAGTTGTTTTATATACTCCACCCTTCACTACCCAGAGGTGTCTCAAAGCGGCTTACAATCTCCTTCCCTTCCTCTCCCCACAACAGACATCCTGTGAGGTAGGTGGGGCTGAGAGAGCTCTGAGAGAACTGTGACTGACCCAAGGTCACCCAGCTGGCTTCATGTGGAGGAGTGGAGGATCAAACCCAGTTCTCCAGATTACAGCCTGCCACTTTTAACCACTACTCCAAAGAGGCTCAGCCAACCACAAGGTGGCTGCTGCAGGCGGTGCAGCCCCCCCCCCCCAAAGAAGCTGAACTGCAGAGGGGAAGAGAGGTAATTTAAAAAATACATTGGGAGAGGGGAGCGGAAGAGAATAAACCCAGCGCTATGGTGGCACCTGCTGAAACTACGTTATTTTAATTTGCACAGTCAATGGGATCTCCAGTGGCCAATCAGAAGCCTTTCTGGGTAAAAGCCCCGCATGGCTTTTCTGATAAATACTTGTTGTCAGTGGGCGCCATGTTGGGAACCCCTGGCCTACCTGGTCATGATAAATCGACTGCGACTTGATGGGAAAAAGAAAAAATACAGGGCTGAAACCAGTGACTTGTCCAAGACCTCCTGGGATTGCATCCAATGTTTCTCCAGAGTTGCGTCCAATGTTTCTCCAGAGTCTAATGGACCATAGCAGAGGTAGAAACACAAGCTCCAGTTCCCCATAATTAACAACTCTGTTTGCTAGACCCTAAAGGTTAGAATTTTAGAT
>NW_015167128.1:178831-180738 GCF_001447785.1 Gekko japonicus | reverse complement strand
CAGTGACTTACAAAACTGAAAAACAATGCAGTTAAAAAAAACCCCAATATAAAACATACTGCAAACAATGCAATTAGACTGCGATTACCAAGTTGGAAAACGAGGCGATAAAAACAGGATGAGACACAACATAATCTGCTCTGCTTATTTCTTTATTTACTACACTTGTTTCTGTTGCCGAGACTCAAGATGAATCACACAGTTAAAAAAGACCCACTTAAGAACAATACAAAACACGCAGCCAACTGGGTGGCAAAATTAGAGAACAATGCACTAAAATAGCACAGTGCATACAAATAATGTAGGAGTCACGTTGCAAAACTCAGTACAATGAAAAACAGTACAATCCATACAAAATGTAGAGCAGTGAGAACTGCCTTAGATATCACAGATGTTAAACAGCCTTATTCCCTCTTATGAAAACACTCCTGAAACATTTTTGTTTTATGCATTATATGAAATTATAAATGTATAGGAGCTTTCTGGGCTTTTCCTCCTTCGGGAGGTCATTCACCATCTTACCCATTTGCAGGGTGGCCCCTTCAGGAGGTTTTACCGACGAGTGAAGTGTATCAACTTGATCCTGTGGTTTTGCTGGCAAGAAACCTGCTCTGGAGCGGACTGTTGCATAAAATGGACTCTCCCGCTACTCGAATGGAGTGTGGCACTTCTTGTTACAGCCTAACCAAGGTGGAGAGAGGCAGAGTTGCGTCCAATGTTTCTCCGGAGTTTAATGGACCAACGTACACCAGGGAAGCTTTGGGTAAACACTGGACTGCAGTGAACACATGTGAATCTGCCCTACACTGATGCCAACATTTTAAGTCCATGGCTGTTGAAGTTGTGGGACACAGCACCCATTGCAGGAAGCAGCATAGCTTCCTGCACGAGACATCGATAGTTTGTGATTTCCGTGTTCCCCAGCATCAGAGACATTTCATGGCCAAACGGGAGACTTCAGCCCATAGATATTCTGACCTCAAGGATAGGTCACAGGAAGACCAAGTCCTATGAGGAAAGGTTGAAGGAGCTGAGTATGGTTAGCCTGGAGAGGAGACGACTGAGAGGTGATATGAGAACCGTCTTCAATTACTTGAAGGGCTGCCATATAGAGGATGGGGCGGAGTTGTTTTCTGTTGTCCCAGAAGGTCGGACCAGAACCAACGGGTTGAAATTACATCAAAAGAGTTTTTGGCTAAACATTAGGAAGAACTTCCTGACAGAGCAGTTCCTCAGTGGAATGGGCTTCCTCAAGAGGTGGTGGGCACTCCTGCTTTGGAGGTTTTCAAACAGAGGCTAGATGGCCATTTGACAGCAATGCTGATTCTGTGAACGTAGGCAGATCATGAGAGGGAGGGCAGGAAGGGTTGCTTAGTTCTCATGGCCCTTTCTTGCACGCCCGGGGAAATGCTGATTGCCACTTTGGGGTCAGGAAGCCAATTTTCTCTGGGCCAGTTTGGCTGGGGATCCTGGAGATTTTTTGTCATCTTCTGGGCATGGAACAGGGGTCACTGGGTGTGTGTGTGTGTGGGGGGAGGTATTTGCAAATTTCCTGTATTGTGCAGGGGGTTGGACCAAATGACCCTGGAGGCCCCTTCCAACTCTGATTCTATGAAGCGAAATGACATTTGTTCTCCTTTGATGCAAAATGATAGTGCTCGAATATTCCTTTGCATTCATGTCGCACTTTTTGAATATTTGCGCAGAATATCCCAGCAATCCTGACTGCTGCCCTGCATGGTGGGTCACTGTTATGGGGTTGGAAACTGAAAATCCCTTCTGCTAGTGGTTGGCGATGTTTTCCTCTAATGCAAGGAGAAAGAGGAATCCCTTGCATTGGGGAAGGCTCCTGGCAACAGAGGCTGCCGCTTCTGGAACAGATTTACAGGCTCCAACCCAATAAACAA
>NW_015167128.1:168839-178693 GCF_001447785.1 Gekko japonicus | reverse complement strand
ATATACTTTATTGTCATTGTACATAGTACAACGAAATTAAAGGTGCAATCATTCGGTGATCTACAACCATACTCATACACTCACACAACCATTCACAACCATCCCATAACTCCAGCTATGTTCTCCAGCTATGTTCTCCTGTACCATAAAGAGGAGGAGATGGATTGGAGCCTGTAAATCTGTTCCAGAAGCAGCAGCCTCTGTTGCCTGGAGCCTCCTCCCTTTCTTTTCTTGTCTACACAAGAACCCTGTGAAGAAGGTTAGGCTAAGAGTGGCAGTGACTGCTTGAATCTACGTCTCCCCACTCCTTATCCAACATTTTAGCCTTTACATTGTATTGCACCACATGCTAAGAAAGCGAGGGGGAAAGGAGGGACGAGGGCTTGAATGTGTCGGGTTGGAGACCACCTAGGATCGGGGCAAACTTGCATCGATGCAGACAGAAGCATTATGGTGGTAGCCTGTGGGACCAAAGAAGAGGGCCCACCTGGGTATTTTCTTCTGTCAAATGTTGGCAGGGTACAAACCTCACCTGCAAGCGAGGCTGTATGTCGTCAAAGGGGAAGGGGGGTAGAGACGAACCTACTGTGGGCAGCCCAGGGTTCAGAGAGAGCCAGTTTGGTGTAGTGGTTAAGTGTGCAGACTCTAATCTGGGAGAACCGGGTTTGATTCCCCACTCTTCCACTTGCACCTGCTGATGTGACCTTGGGTCAGTCACAAGCCCCACCCACCTCACAGGGTGTCTGTTGTGGGGAGGGGAAGGGAATGGAGTTTGTAAGCCACTCTGAGACTCCAAGTGAAGGGCGGGGTACAAATCCAATCTCTTCTTCTCCTTCTCCTTCTTCTTCTTAATGCAAATTGTATCCATTATGCAATGTTGTCCTAAAATAGGTTTCCAGAGTTGACTTTGGTGGTTAACAAATTGCTCTTTCCGAGGTCAAGTAACTCTCTCCAGAATATCCATGCGTACTTCCCCCCCCCCCGAGTAATTACTTTGTGTAAGAATATACAATAATGCCCGCAGTTTCCAAAGCATTCTCTCTCTACACACACACGTCTTGTACTCTCTACCGATTGGTCAAGGGCCAAAGATATTTGGAGGGGGTGATTTTTAAGCACTTGTGGAAAAAAAAGAAATTCTCCAATGGGATAGCACCTGAATCAATAGAATTCTGGCACAAGGGAACACTTGGGCTCAAATTCCAAGAATTTCGGTAAAACTGGGTCATGCATCAGTCCCAGAATGAAAATGCAGGATCAAATCCCACTGTGGACTCTAGCAGTGGTTGGAAAAGCAGGTCTGAGAACCAGAAATTAAGATTTAAATATTTGCTTAGTGCCATGAATCTTCCTGGGTGGCCCTGAGTATGTCGTTCATTATCGATCTAGCCTACCTCACAAGGCTGTTGTGAGGTTAAAGTCAGTTACACGGGCAGTGGCTTTCCAGAGCCTCAGGCAGATGTCTCACCTATTATTGCCTAGTCCTTTTAACTGGAGATGTCCAGGAACCTGGGCATTGGACCTGGAGATGCCCAGGAACTTGAGCACTGAACCTCTGCATACCAAGCAAGTGTTCTATCACTGAGCAACAGCTGCTGAAAACCACAAGAGCATAAGAAGAGCCCTGCTGGATCAGACTAGCAGTCCATCGGGTCCAGCATCCTGTCTCACACCATGGCCAACCAGTTCCATGCTGACAGATTCTCTGATTTTTGGAACATCTTGTAAAAAAAAGCTCACCTATAAAACGTAGATGTTACAATGCTTGCAGAAGGCCTGTAAAGTGGTTCCTTTAAAAAAACCTCATACTAACAACAGCATTGGTCCCAAGCCCAGGGTTAAGGATATGTGAATGCATGAGTAATTTACCTTTTACAAGTTAATGTAGTCTTAGTCATGTCTGTTTGTATCCCCAACCTGTTTCAAAGGTGTTAAATACTGGGTTCCATTGTTCTGACAATGGCCTATTGTCAGTGGCTGTTTGGGGGAGTGGGTTGAGGTATTACAGAGAAACACTTGCCCAGAGCCCCTTAGGATTTTACCTCTCCCGAGGTCTTGTAAGCAAGGCCTTCTCTCTCTGTTTCTTAGGGATGTGATCAAAGTTTGAGTCCAGTGGCAGCTTTAAGACCAGCAAAGTTTAATTCTGGGCAGGGGTCATTTCCTGCAGGAGTGCACAGGAGCGGAGCTCCGGCAGTAAAGAGTCCAGGGGGCGGGCACATGCAAGAAGCCCCACCCCCTGCTCCCAGCAGCCCTGGGCCATGAGGAGCAAGAAGCAGTCAGGTAAGTTGCAGTGGGTGTTGCCTTCTGACACACTTCCGGTGATGTCAGGGTGTGTGGCATATGCAAATAAGTTATGCTAATGAGTATGCTAATGAGCTCCTGCACCTCTTTTTCTACGAAATGACCCCTGATTCTGGGCAGGGCCAGCCCCAGCTTATTTTGCACCCTAGGCGAGGATCTCTTCTGGCACTCCCCCCCCCGCGCGCCCACCAATTTTCAAAAATAAATGAAAAACACAAATAATCAAGAAACTTCCAGAGTACGGGGCCGGGTTCAGTTTGGCGCCCCTAAGGGCCGTCCCACTCTAGGCAATCACTCAGTTCGCCTAGTGAGTGAGCCGGCCCTGATTCTGGGTATAAGCTTTCGTGTGCATGCACATGAAAGCTTATACCCAGAATTAAACTTTGTTGGTCTTAAAGATGCCACTGGCCTTAAACATTGTTCTATTGCTTCAGACCAACCTGGCTACCCACCTGGATCTATTCCTAAGGATGTGTAAGAGATAATACAGTGGAAATTGCTCCTTCAAGCCTGTTAGGACACCAGGGCAGTTGTTCGAAGATCACTTGTGCAGTCTTCATGAATGACAGGAGGGAGGCTGTTGGATCCGGGCTAGGATCACCAATCTCTAGATGGGGCTTGGCGTTCTACTGGAATTCCCAAACTGTAGAAATCAGTTCCCTGGGAGGAAATAGCAGCTCTGGGCAGTGGACTGTATGGCAGCATGTCTCTGCTCCCTTCCCCAAACTCCACTCTTCCCAGGCACCTCTCCCAAATCTTCAAGGATTTCCCATGCTGGAGTTGGCAGCCCTAATCATGGCACTTCCAAAGACCATGCCATTACGTCTGAGGAATAGATACGGGGTTGCCAAACTCCAGGTGGGGCCTGGAGGCCTCCTGAAATTACACCTGACCTCTAGACTATAGAGACACCCTTCAAAGCCTGGTGAATCAACACTAGTCAACTAATCTGCCTTCCCAGCCAGTATCACCTCCACCTTATCTGGACTGAGCTTCATTTTGTTCACCCTCAGCCACTTGACCAAAGTCTCTAGACCAGGGGTGGCCAAACTGCGGCTCAGGGGCCACATGCAGATCTTTCAGACATATTGTGTGGCTCCTGGCAGGGTGGCTGGGGAAGCGAAGGGGAGGCATGTCTCTCCAATTGGTCTTCCCCCAGCCAGTGTTCCCCTCCATGGGTAGGTTTGAGGTGTGTGTGTGGGGGGGGGGAGCAGAGAAAGAAAGCAACTTTAACTTTAAATGTGTTCTCAAAGCCCTTTGCTGGCTGGCTTGGAGAAAGCATTTGTCTCTTTAAATCCCTTCTTCAAGCCAAGCCAGCCAATGTGAGGGCGTGTGTGTGTGTGTGGGGGGGGGGCTTGGAAGATGCATAAAAAATTAAAGTTGCTTTCTTTCCACCTCTTCCTCCCTCTCCCATCTATTTGTTTTCTTTGTTTCACTTTCTCTTTTTCTTTCCACCTCTCTCTATATTTCTCTCTCTCTTAGACAAATAAATATCATTTGGAAACAAATAAATATAACTGGATAAATAAATATCATTATCAATATCTGTTTTTACCCCTTTTGTTTTTATTTTTGGTAGTCTCATTTAATGTTAATAAAAAGCAAATGTGCATATTTTTCAATAAAACATGTGTGTAATATTTGTTCATGTCTTACGGCTCTCAAACATATGTTTATTCTATGTGGCTCTTACATTAAGCAAGTTTGGCCACCCCTGCTCTAGATTGTGGCCCTGGACCTTCATAGGTGCCTCCAGGGGCTCAGATAATGAAATGTATAGCTGGCTATAATCAGTGTATTCATGACAACCCTCTCCTAAGCTCCTTATAATATTATTATTACATTTTTATTATGTCTTCCTGAGCAGAGGTAGACTGAGAAGCTAAAGTGGTCCAGGGCGGGGGGGGGGGGACACGTGCAAGTATCAGAGTATCTGTTTCAGTGTCTTCTTGCCAGGTCCTTCTTGCCATAGGTTCGCCACCACTGCACTAGCCTCTGGGTCTGCTGGGTTTCTCTAGCTTGTCATTGGCTATGTCAAGCTTCGCACTTTGTTCTGTGGTTTTTCTGGGATTCTCTGGTCTGATGTTTGTTCTGCTGGGCTTGTTGGTTCTTTGCATTGGGAGGCTTTTGGCCAGTGGTTGCTTTTGTGTGTTTAGACATTGGTTTCTTTGCCGTGGAGAAACCATGGAATTTTCCCCCATAGGGAACAATGAAGACAAGTAGGATGCCTGGAGGCACCTTGTTCAGGGGCCCATAGAATTGGACCCCTCCAATCTACTTGAAACTCGGAGAGTCTTTAGTGAACAGACAGTACTATGTTCCTGGCATTTTTGGTGTTATTTGCTTGAAAAACAACTATTTCACCCCCTAGAAACATTTCCCATAGGGAATAATAGATCTAAATCATCTCAGAATTCAAACAAACAAAAAAACAAACCTTGAATCTGATTAAAGGTAAAGGTAAAAGTTCCCTTGCTCGAAAGCCAGTCGAATCTGACTCTAGCGGTGCTCATCTCCGTTTCAAAGCCAAAGAGCCAGCGCTGTCTGAAGATGTTTCCGTGGTCATGTGGCTGGCATGACTAAACACCAAGGCGCACGGAATGCTGTTACCTTCCCACCGAAGTGGTACCTATTTATCTACTTGCAATTTCTTGCTTTCGAACTTACCAAACTGATATTGGGGAACCCAATAATCCAGAGTACTGGTATTTATGCCCTTTCTGAAATAGAGATCTGAAAAATACATTTCCCCCCCCAAGTGCACATCCCTGCTCTCCTTGGCTTTCATGCTTTCCAGTGGTTCTTCAAATAATCAGCGCATTCCTCTAATCTTTTGGAAAGAACCAATGTGACCCAATAGTTATTCTCTGTCATTCCTTTTAGCATCACCTCCTCTCCCAATGATGTTACACTGCTGTTTTAGCCAGGAACAAAAATATGCCTTTAAGACTGAGAAAAAAGCAGCCTCTCCAAGACCACCGATCAGGCTTCACATCTCCACACCAATCTAGATGACCAGTCATGTGAATAAGAGCTTAAGAGGAGTGGAAAGAATTACCACTCAAGTCCCCTTCAGTTGCCAGAAACAAATCAGCACCGAAAATGGTGAGCAATTTCATTGGAAACCACAGTTCCAGGTACAGATCTGCAGGTCTGCAAATCTGACTGCAGATTATAGGATTGCATTAAAATAAGAAGGAGGGTGAATTTATTTATTTATTTACCTGCTTACATCAACGGAGACACCCAGCAGCCTACATCGTCCCTCCATTTTATCCCCACAACAACCCTGCGAGGTAAAACGGTATAATCTTCAGAGGTGGTTCATTTTGTGCAGCCTAGGTTTATACTAGTCCTGACATGGATAGCCCAGGCTAGCCTGATCTCGTCAGATCTCGGAAGCTAAGCAGGGTTGGCCCTGTCTAGTATTTGGATGGGAGACCTCCAAGGAATACCAGGGTTGTGATGTGGAGGCAGGCAGTGGCAAGCCACCTCTGAAGGTCTCTCGCCTTGAACCCCCCCCTTCCCGGGGTCTCCATAAGTCAGCTGTGACTTGATGGCACTTTCCACCACCATGTTTATACTGAGAACAGCTAATGGGGGGGGGTTGTGTTGCATAATGGACAGAATGCTTCCCTGGGTCCCAAGAGACTTGGATTAAAATCCTCACTGAGCCATAAAGCTCAATGTCTCCTTTAATACCGAGGATAAGCAGTTTCTTCCAGCTCATTACCACTTGGGATTTGTTCCTTCTTTACTTCTGAGGTTGATATTTTTTATTATACTTTTTTGTTCCCCTCGCACTGTTTTGCAACACAGAAACAAACAAGACCCATAGAAACCTCGTCAAAATCAGTCACTCAGATGCCAAAAATTGTAAAACCTTTTTTTTAAAAAATTGCTTTTCATTACCTTACGCAAAGAGACTTCTTGGTATTATTTTGTTGTGGTGGTGGTTTCCATGTTGTAACTAATGGAGGCATTCCTTCCTAGTATCACCAAATCTCAGGGCTATGGAAATGTGTATCCAAGGGACTCTAACCTCCCCCACACAATTTAAAAGGGGGGGGACCTGACAGTAGAACACCCACATCAGAATTCTCACAGATCAAACTTCTATCCAAAGAGGAGTTTGTGGGTGGGGAGGACCATGAATCAGTTGGAAAATTCACCCAGATAAGACTTTGCAACCATCTTCATATGACTGACGTGGTTCTATTTCATTTTCTTTTGACCTCACTATTTAAAGTTAGTACATCTATTCATGGTAGGATTGCCTGCTCAGGGTTGGAAAATACCAGAAGAAGAAGAAGAAGAGGAAGAGGAAGAGGAAGAGGAAGAGGAGGAGGAGGAGGAAAAGGAGGAGGAGGAGGAGGAGGACGACGACGACTACGGTCGAGGGGGCGTCATCTCCTGGAAATTCCATGCCCTAGAGAGGTTAAATTTGCGGTGACCAGGACCAGGGCATTTTCGGTGGCGGCTCCTACCTGGTGGAAGGAGCTCCTGGAAGAGATCCTAGGTGACCTGGCAGGGATTGGATGACAAGATCTCAGGAAGTTATCATGGAGGTTAAGATCTACCCATCTTGGCTAAATCTGTACTGTAATTTGGTAAATTTGTTACTGTATTTTATTGTAATTTATTGTTTTATATTATGTGTTTTATTTTTTAACCTTGCCACATGGTGCCCTTGTCAGCCGCCCTGAGCCTTCGGGGTAGGGCGAGATATAAATCCAAATTTAAATAAATAAATAAAAATTAGTAGTAGTAGTAGTAGTAGTTGTAGTAGTTGTTGTAGCAGAGGAGGAGGAGATTGGATTTATACCCCGCCCTTCACTTGGAGTCTCAGAGTGGCTTACAATCTCCTGTGAGGGAGGTGGGGCTGAGAGAGCTCTTTCGAGAACTGTCCCTGAGAGAGCAGCTCTGAAAGAATTTGTGACTGACCCAAGGTCACACCAGTAGCTGCATGTGGAGGCGTGGGGAATCAAACCCGGCTCTCCCAAATTAGAGTCTGCGCTTCTAACCACTACACCAGGGGTGGCCAAACTGCAAACTGCATGCGGCTCTTTCACACAGTCTAATTTAATGTTAATAAAAAGCAAATTTGGATATTTCCCAATAAAGTGTGTGTGTGATATTTGTTCACGTCTCGCGGCCCTCAAACACCTGACGTCTATTCTGTGTGGCTGTCACAGCCGGCGGATTTGGCCACCCCTGCACAAACCGAACTGGCTTTGGGGGGGATGGATCCTGGGAAGGCTGGGGCTTGGGGAGAGGAAGGGCCTCAGCAGGGCCCTATGCCACAGAGTCCACCTTCCAAAGCAGCCATTTTATCCAGGGGAGCTGGTCTCTATTGTCTGGAGATCCGTTGTAATGGCCAGAGATCTCCAGTCCCCAGCTGGAGGTTGGCAACCCTACCTCACGGTGGTAGAAAGGGCTCTATCGTGACCCCACAGAGTTCTCAAGGCAAGAAACAAACAGAGGTGATTTGTCATTGCCTGCCTCTCCCTCTTGTGTAGTGGTGTAGTGGTTAAGTGCACGGACTCTCATCTGGGAGAACAGGGTTTGATTCCCCGCTCCTCCGCTTGCACCTGGCTGGATGACCTTGGGCAAGCCGTAGTTCTGATAAGAGCTGTCCTTGAAAAAGAGCCGTTTCTGTCAAGAGCTCTCTCAGCCCCACCTACCTCACAGGGTGTTTGTTGTGGGGAGGGGAAGGGAAAGGAGTTTGCAAGCCGCTCTGAGACACCTTTGGGTAGTGAAGGGCGGGGTATAAATCCAATCTCCTCTCCTCCTTCTCCTCCTCTGCATAGCAACCTGGGACTTCCTTGGTGGCCTCCCATTTCCCATTAACTAGACCTGATCCTGCTTAGCTTCTGAGATCTGACAAAACCAGGCTAGCTCAGCTAGTTTTTGTACCCCAACTGCTCTGTATCTATTATCCATCCATCCATCCATCCATCCGTCTCTACACCAACATGCTCATATCTCAAGAAGTGGGCTGAAGTCTACGAAAACAAAATGTGTCGATGTTTTACGGTGCTGCAAGACTTCATGCCTCTGCAAGTGTCAACGTCTGCCCTTGTTGGGTAACCTCGAGCCAGTCGCTCCAGCTGGTTCTACAAGGGGCCAGTAAAAGCTGCTGCTATGGTGAAGGCACCGCTGCGGAGTGGCAGTAGAGGTGGTAGAGGAAAGCGGGGATGGCACTCACACGCCCCATGCCACACACGGCTCACTGATGTCCCCCCTGCCACCTCCACGCCCCCCCATTGGGTTGGCAAAGAAGTGCTGACGTGCTAACAATTGTGCTGCCCCCTCTATGGCCCAGCACTCCCCCTTTCTTCCTTCACACTTGAGCTGAAGTTTTAAGGAGACCAGGCCTCACCTGTCAACTGGGGGGGGGGGAAGAAGCCCATTAAAGGGTTAGAAAAGTGTGGGGTTGGTTGGGGACATGGAGCAGAGCCCTGTCACTGTCTGCCCTCTTCCCAGCTGAGCTATGAGGGGAGCATCCATGTAGATACTCCACCTACAGCCTGTTGGAGTGACTCAGCATGCCTGGTCATTGGAGAGGGTGCCACATCACTCTAAGGGAGTATAGGCGTTGTCCGATGCTCCCTCTAAGCTGTGGAGTCTTGTGAGCAAAAATTCTACTTGGTGAGCTACTGGCATTAAAGTTGTGAGCGAGCGATTTGGCTACTGCATAAATCAGTTTGCTCTGGAGCCCTCCTTCCTGAGCTAAGACAAAAATGTGTGAGCTGGAGGCTAAAAAACTGAGAGCTGGCTCACACAAGAGGGAACAGTGGTGCTGTCTCCTTGAATAGGATGTCTTTTCTTTGTCTTAACCTGCGAGCTGCCCTCTGACCCCGCTTTCCCGCCCTCCCTCCCTCTCCCTTTGTCCTCTCACTCCATCTCCATGGCCTTCCATGGAGACACATGTCTCTGCAGGTCTCTCCTGCAGATATTATGCCCTCCTATTCCTACGCACGTGACAGCTGGTCAAGCTGGCTGTTTCTGATAGGGAAAGTACTCTTTACATTAGGCTTCTTTCTCTCCTTTGACTGCAACCTGAATGTGAACTGGATCTACTTGAATAAATGGCAGGGCTCTTTTTGTAGAAAAAGCCCAGCAGGAACTCATTAGCGTATTAGGCCACACCGAACAGCAGAAACTCATTAGCATATTAGGCCACACCCCTGACATCACAGCTCATTAGCACATTAGGCCACACCCCCATGTTACCAGAAGTGTGGTCATCCAGCCACACCCACCTTTTGCTTCTTATTCTGTTTACCTTGCCTGTTGTCAAAACCCATGGCTTTTTTGTAGCAGGAGCTTCTTTGCATGTTAGGCCACACACCCCTAATGTAGCCAATCCTAATGAGTTTCTGCTGTTGGGTGTGGCCTATTATGCTAATGAGTTCCTGCTGGGCGTGGCCAACTCAGGAGCCAGCCGGAACTCCGTTCCTGTGCGTTCCTGCCCAAAAATAGCCCTGAATAAATGTAAGTTCACCTTTTTTTGCAATATACTTATTGGGAGATTTATTTACTGTACTCAG
>NW_015167128.1:162984-168141 GCF_001447785.1 Gekko japonicus | reverse complement strand
AAGGGATTAGAGAGCACACGAAAAAAAGAAGAAATCTCAGCCCTGCGCTAGAAAATAAATGTCTCACACACCGTAATTTACTGTTAACCCAAATACATATTTCAGCACTTTTTGAAAAATTTTCCTTTCTTGTTTTCTTTTTTGAGTCCTGAGATTAGGAAGTGAAGACGTGGTTGTCACTTCATGCCTGCTTCAGAATGTTACAGTCCCTTGGACTGAGCCAAAGAGCCAGCTAGATTGGCATTCTTATTCCAGCAGAAACCAGAGACTTCTGGAAAATTTAAAGGCAAGGCAAGGCAAGAAAAGAAGAAGAAGAAGGGAGGAGGAGGAAGAGATTGGATTTATATTCTGCCCTTCACCTGGAGTCTCAGAGTGGTTTACAGTCTCCTTTCCCTTCCCCTGTGTGGTAGTTGGGGCTGAGAGAGCTCTTTCCAGGACTGCTCTTGAGAGAACAGCTCTGAGAGAACTTGTGACTGATCCAAGGTCACGTCAGCAGCTGCCTGTGGAGAAGTGGGGAATCAAACACGGTTCTCCTGGGTTAGAGTCCGTGCTCTTAACCACTGCACCAAACTAACAGTCCTTTTCTGTTTGCTTCCCAAGGCTAGCACAATTTCATCAGACCTCAGACGATAAGCAGGGTCAGGCTGGTTAGTATTTGGATGGGAGACCCCTGAGGAAGTCTAGGGTTGTGACACCTGGGGTTGACAGCTCTGTGTTGGGAAATACCTGGAGATTTGGGGGTTTTGGGGCTGGAGCCTTGGGAAGGCGGGGTTTGGGGAGGGAACTCACCAGGGGACAATGCCATTGAGTTGACCCTCCAAAGCAGCCATTTCCTCCAGGGGAACTGATCCCTGTCATCTGGAGAGCAACTGTAATACCAGGAGATTTCCAGGCCCCACCTGGAGGTTGACAACCCCATCTACACAGGAGGCAGGCAATGGCAAACCAACTCTTGCCTTGGAAACATGGGGGGTGGAGTCACCATAAGTTGACTGCAAATTGACAGCACTTCACACACAGAGCGTTTGATATTAATTTGAAGTAGAGGATTCCGTTTCGATATTATGGCTAATAACTACTGATAGCCCTATTCGTTGTTGTATTCATTTCGATATTATGCCTAATAACTACTGATAGCCCTATTCGTTTCCGGGCTGTATGGCCGTGGTCTTGGCGGTGTAGGATCTGGCGTTTCGCCAGCAGCTGTGACTGGCATCCTCAGAGGTATAACACAGAAAGATGGAGTACTCTCTGTGTCAAGGTGAGAAGAAAAATGGGTGGCTATGCAATAGAGCTAAGAAATATTGGGTGGGGATACATGAAACGGTACAAAAAGTTTTGAAATGTAATGTACCTTTTACTCCTGAAATATTTCTGTTGAACATATAACCCGATAACTTTAAAAACGATGACTCTTATCCAGGGAGGAGCCAGGAGATACCAAGTAAAGAAGAATTTATTAACAAAATATTAGAAGCAGCAGAGATGGACAAATTAACTTTAACTTTGAAGGACCATACTGAAGAGTCATTTGAAAACACATGGCGGAGATTCTACAAATGGTACGAGAACTATATATCTATACTAAGACAGAACAAAGCATATAAACAAGGTGAAGACAAGAATTAGACTTTAAGAACTTAATTTTGGACAATAATGATTGCAAAAATATTGGTCCACTAAGAAGTGTAACCTTTAAGTAACAGATAGTTGGCTTTAAAGTACATATTCACATATTGTACTCCCATTTTTATGTTAATTGTTGTGTTATATGTTTGTGTTATGTCTGTGTTGTAGAAAAGAAAAATGGTAGGCAGGTAATTTTATTCTGTTGTAAGCCGCCCTGAGCCAGCCTAGGCCGGATGGGCGGGATAAAAATCAATAAATAAAATAAATAAATAATTTATATCTACTCAGGAAGGTGGGGTAGGGTTGAGTCATTATCTTGTAGGAGTTCCCCAGGCTGTGACATGCTAAAGGAAGCAGCCCTTGTTAATGATTTAAAGATGCTTCCGAGTCAGAAGGAGAGTTTGCAGGTCAGCTGCATTTGGAAAGGGCACCTGCCCCCTCGCCTCCCAAGTGTTGTGGCAGTAAAAAAAAATATCGCTCTGATTTACAAGAGAAATGTCACCGTGCCTGTCTCCTCTATAAAGGGATTTTACTACTCCTGTTGACTATAAACCAGAATTATGCGTCTCGGTAGATGATCGTTCTGGCACAAACATCTTTGAGGACAAAAAAAAAAAAGAAACAGAAGGAATTGTCCTGGCTTTTAAAGGGGGGAAAAGGAGTTTGACTGGAATGCATTGCTTTGCCAAGATTAGTAGGTCTTTTGTAAAAATAGCTATGTGAAAACGTATGCCTTTGATGTATATTTCCACTGCGTTTCAAAATCTTCATATCGAGTTTACCTGTGGACAGTACTATGTTAGGTCTGATAGCAGAGATTGTGTAGGATCGAAGGATTTCCTGTTGTCTCTTGCAAGTCATGAGTTTATCACTGTAACGCAAAACATCTCCCTTCTTTCCCACTAGGATGGGAAAACACTACTAATGCATTAGCTATGTCCACACATCATCTGATTGTTCAGTCCCCTGCATCAAAGGCAAGTCCATCCAACCTTTTCCACATGGTTGTTTGCCCTGAGTTTGCTGCTGTTGGGAAGTAGGGCTCCAACTAAGGTTGCCAGACCCCCCCCCCCACTGAGGGCGGGGGTCCCCTGGTTTACAGTTCTTTTCTCCTCCACCAACCAGCTGGCCATCAGGGGGGATTACCCTCCCCCCAAATACGAAAGAAGTTGGAAATAAACACAACATGCCTACGTCACCCAGAAGTGACATAGGCATGTCAGTGGTGTCGGAGGGAGGGATGCTCTGGTTTTTGTGTAAAACTCTATGGTAAGAAGCTAATTCTACCATAGAGGTTTTGCCCACAAACCAGAGTGTCGCCCCCGACATCCCCGATGTGCCTACATCACTTCTGGGTGACGTAGGCATGTCACGTTTATTTCTGACTCCTTTCCTCCCTGCTACTAGTAGGTGCACCCCCGTCCTCTGCCTGCTCATCCACCAGACCTGGCAGCCCTAGCTCCCCCACCCTGCTTCCCCACGGCATTGTGGTGTATTTGTGGACTTCCTGGGTTTTCCTTAGCTTTTCTCAGAGTGTTCCTAAACTTGCTTGGATGCGACGTTTCGGGACAGGCTGCAGCAAAGCATGGGTGGCCATTTCCTCTGCCTCAATGCTTGTGGTCCCCCCCCCCCAATGCACACACACTGCAAGAAGGGCTTTTCCAAATATTTAATTCCGGGGTCCCCAACATTTTTGAGCCTGTAGCCTCCTTTGGAATTCTGACATAGTGCGGTGGGCACAGCCAGAAAACGACTGCCACAAACGGCTGCCGCAGAAGGCAGAGGAAAGGTTAAGGCGCTTAGGGCTCTTTAGCTTGGAGAAACGACGACTGAGGGGTGACATGATTGAGGTTTATAAGATTATGCATGGGAAAGAGCAAGTAGAGAAAGAGGTACTTTTCTCCCTTTCTCACAATACAAGAACTCGTGGGCACTCCATGAAATTGCTGAGCGGTCGGGTTAGAACGGATAAAAGGAAGTACTTCTTCACCCAAAGAGTGATTAACACTTGGAATTCACTGCCACGGGAAGTGGTGGCAGCTACAAGCATGGACGGCTTCAAGAGGGAATTAGATAAGCATTTGGAGCAGAGGTCCATCAGTGGCTATTAGCCACAAGGTATAAATAGGGACTCTGGGGCAAGTGATGCTCTGTCATCTTGGTGCTTGGGGGGGGGGTCAACAGTGGGAGGGCTTCTAATGTCCTGGCCCCACTGGTGGACCTCCTGATGGCACCTGGTATTTCTGGCCACTGTGTGATACAGAGTGTTGGACTGGATGGGCCTTTGGCCTGATCCAACATTGGCGTCTCTTATGTTCTTATGTTCGGAGTCGGCCACAAAATCACTGCCGCTGCTTAACATTCAGTCACACAGCCCTTGCGCTGGGGCGGCAGATGCTGCCAAAGCAACATTTTGAAAAACGTGTGAAGCCAATCAAATTTCCAACAGCCAATCGGAAGCCTTATGGGCCAAAGCACCACATGTTCCTGCCCACTTTCTAAAAACACTCGGAGGCACCAGGAAAGGGATTGGCACCTTTTGGGAGACCCCTGATTTATTGCATATGGCAATACGCAATATATTGATATATTAAATGGATTTTATTCCGTTTGTCAGAAGAGGTGTGCTCTGCACACGAAAGCTTACACTTTGAATAAAACGTTGTCGCTCTTGAAAGTGCCACTGGACCCAGACTTTGTTTTATTACTATGTCAGTGACTGATGGCTCTGGGGCAAATGGGCACCATGAGGACTGGGGCAGGGAAAATGTGGGGAAACCCACCATCTGGAAGGCCCATCGCTGCCGCGCTGTATTAGCAGCTGTAGCAACAGAGGTACTTCCATAGGAACACCTTGCCAGGGGGAAGTCTTTGGAGCAAGATGGATTGTGAAGGACCTTCTAACTTTGGAGGGTTTTTTAGCAGAAACAGGTTAATGCAGAGGTAACTAGCTTGGTGTAGTCAAACGACAGCTGGTGTCAAGGGTCAGTGTAGCAGGGTACTTTTGCCAAGGCGCATATCTCAGTGGAGAACTTCTGCCACCTTATGTAAGCCCCTGCTGGTTTTCCTCTTTGGAGCAGCTGCCTGCTTGTCCACGGTCCTGGAACAAATGAGCAGTGACGGAAGCCATGGGTACCTCACCTCCCCTTGGATAGCTGTGTGGTTCAGACTACAAGAGCGTCTGCAAAGGAATGTACATATGTATGTGCAGTTTGGCGTAGAGCCAGTTTGGTGTAGTGGTTAAGTGTGCGAACTCTGATCTGGGAGAACTGGGTTTGATTCCCCACTCCTCCACTTGCACCTGCTGGATGACCTTGGGCAAGCCGTAGTTCTGGCACAGCTGTCCTTGAAAAAGAGCAGTTTCTATCAGAGCCTCCTCAGCCCCACCTACCTCACAGGGTGTCTGTTGTGGGGAGGGGGAGGGAAAGGAGTTAGTAAGCTGCTCTGAGACTCCCTTGGGTAGTGAAGGGTGGGGTATGTCCAGTCTCCTCCTCCTCCTCCTCCTCCTCCTCCTCCTCCTCCTCCTCA
>NW_015167128.1:153636-162891 GCF_001447785.1 Gekko japonicus | reverse complement strand
TCTTCTTCTTCTTCTTCTTCTTCTTCTTCTTCTTCTTCTTCTTCTTCTTCTTCTTCTTCTTCTTCTTGCCATCAAGTCACAGTTGACTTAGCAACCCCAGCAAGGTGCTTCCAAGGCAAATGAAAAGCAAAGGAGGCTTGCAATTACCTTCGTCTGCAGAGTCTTCCTTGATGGTCACCCATCCAAGTACCGACCCTACATTGATGTATATTTCAACTGCATTTGAGTTATACCAAGCTGAGACTGAGCTATACCAAACTGCTTTCCATCCCTGAAAAGAAATGGTAGCAGCAGCAGCAGCAAGGAGGAAAAAGTAGACCCCCCTCATGGAGAAGGTCCAAGCTCCATCCTCCAAAATCTGGAGTTGCCCCTGGACCAAACATTCAAGCTTTGCCGGAAGCTTTTCCAGTCCTTGTGAACTGACTAAGCATTGGGATAGACATCCATGTGCAGCTTTGGCAAAATCAGTCTATGCAATCCTGTCCCACCTTGCCACATGGAATGATAAGAGGAATGGTGGACCTCCTTACTGAAGACCTTCAAGAAAACATTGCCCAACCGTGTCATGTTCAGTAGATTACAGGAAAAAATTCCTTGTGAAACCCATTTCATACCTGTTAGATTTCATGGAAATATCAGAGGCGGTTGAAATACCAAATCGTATGTTGCTCGTTAAAAATGTTCTTTCTCCTTTTTTTTTTGCCTTAAAGATGTGCCAATAGGTGTTCCCCTTTGTTCCTGGTATCTGAAGATTGCAACAGTCTTTTTACATGTACAGCCAAGTCAAGCCCAGATGTTGTGTGAGACGTTCATATTTATGGGTTTCCCCCTACGTGCACCTTTTGAATAAATATTCACCCACATACCGAAGGAATCAGTGCATAGAGTCATCTTACATTATGAAGTCCTGTTTAGTGTTGTTCTCTCTTCCCCACCCTCGTGCTTTATTTAAATTGCTAGC
Organism: Gekko japonicus; assembly: GCF_001447785.1. Classification (NCBI taxonomy): domain Eukaryota; kingdom Metazoa; phylum Chordata; class Lepidosauria; order Squamata; family Gekkonidae; genus Gekko; species Gekko japonicus. The sequence continues at coordinate 161,930 of NW_015167128.1, read as the reverse complement.
TTAAACTTAACTCTGAAAAGTTAGCATACCAGTATGGAATTTCTCATAGCATAGCCATGACTCATGGACATCCCAGAAAGTGACCGTATGATGAAGCACGTGAAGCTGCTGCGAGCATCACATTCTCCACTGGCATCAATGGAAAGGTCAGTTTCACTGACACAGCTCACACTGGGGTCCCAACCAATGCTCCCTCTAAGCTGTGGAGTCTTGTGAGCAGGAATTCTACTTGTGAGCGAGCAGTTTGCTCTGGAGCCATCTTTCCTGAGCTCAGAGAAAAATGTGTGAGCCGGAGGCTAAAAAACTGTGAGCTAGCTCACACTAACTCAGCTTAGAGGGAACACTGGTCCCAACTCTGGCCTGGATGATTCCTGGAGAATTGGGGTTGGTACCTGGGGAGGGGAGCTGTGGTGGCTCAAGTGGTTAAGACGCTGAACTGCAGGCTGTGGAAGGTTAGTAGTTCAGCAGTTTGAGACCCGAGTGGGTCGCATGATGGAGTGAGCTCCCGTCTCTAGTTCCAGCTCCTGCCAACCTAGCAGTTCGAAAGCAAGAAATTGCAAGTAGATAAATAGGTACCACATCGGTGGGAAGGTGACAGCGTTCCATGCGCCTTGGTGTTTAGTCATGCCGGCCACATCAATCAATCAATCAATCAATAGACCTTTAATGGCATGACCATGGAAACGTCTTCGGACAGCGCTAGCTCTTCGGCTTTGAAACGGAGATGAGCACCGCAACCCTAGAGTCGGACTCGACTGGCTTTCGAGCAAGGGAACCTTTACCTTTTACCTGGGGAGGACAATCTTTGGGAAGGGGGAAGGACCTCAGTGGGACTGTGATAAGATAAGGTTGCTCACTCTAGGTTGGAAAATTCCTGGAGAAATGGAGGTGGAGTCTGTGGAGGGCGGAGTTTGGGGGGGAGGGACCTCAGTTGGGTCGTGATGTCATAAGTGAAGGTTGCCCACTCTAGGTTGGAGAATTGGAGTTGGAGTCTGGGGAGGGTGGGGTCTGGGGAGGGAAGGGACCTCGGTTGGGTACACGGCTACAGAGTCTTCCTTTTTTAATTATTAATTATTTTATTGTTTCCCAAAGAGACAAGCAATAAACATCCAAACTACAACACGATGTTTTGACAGAGTGAACACACTAAGCATCAATGTTACTTTAAGCCAAAAGAAAACAGTACGTAAAAGTTGAAATCTATGTACAACCTAAAAAAGAAAAGGGGGGAAAAAGCAAATTCTTATAGTATTTATTCTGAGGAATGACCTTGCAGAGTCTTCCATCCAAAGCAGCCATTTTATCCAGGGCAGCTCATCTCTCTTATCTGGAAATCAGAAGTCTGAAAGATCTCCAGGCCCCACCTGGAAGTTGGCATCCCTACGTACAGTCTACTCTACCCAGCTGCCGTTTTCTCCGGGGGATCTCGTGCCTGTGGTGTGGAGATCTGCAGTGATTCCAGGAGAACTGCAGGCATTGCCTGCAGGCTGACAACCTTGACTGAAGAACACAATTCTGTGCATGCTCAATTGAGTCCTCTGATCTGTGACCCTTCAGTAAGGCCACATAGTTCTTCAAAGTCTTCCATAACATTTCAGGAGCCTTTGTTTGCATTTTTTTAAAAAAAACACAATGGTGTTTTACATTTCATTGTTGATCCTCGAGCAAAGGAACCTTTATTCAGGTCCACTTTCACAGACACCCCATTGCAAACAGCACACGAATCTGCCAAGTGCTATTGGACTATCTATATTGCCTACTTTGGTTGGCAGCAGCTCTTGGGGTCCGGGTTTTTTTTCTGTTCCACATGTACTTTGCTCCCTCTAGTGGTTGATTCGATATTACACCGCTTTAGGTTCGGAATAATTTTATGCTGATCATAACGCGATGTAATATTAAATCAACCACTAGAGGGAGCAACACATGTGTGGAACAGAACACACACACCCCGATTATATGATTTCCCCCCCTTTAAACTGGAAATGCTGTGGGTTGAATCTGGTGATTTCAACATGACGAACAGACATGTTGAGCTATGGCTTCAGAAGACTAAGTTTCATTTTACAAGTTTGTTTGATTGTTTGTTCACTTATACATCGTTTCCCTAATGGGTATCCAATGTGGCTTACACAGGGTACTCCTCAAAAGCCACTGGTTCAAGGCTAGCACAAATTCGGTGTCGAGAGTAGATTCAGGTGGGCAGCCGTGTTGATCGAAAACAATAGAACAAAGTTTGAGTCCAGCGGCACCTTTAAGCCCAGAAAAGTTTAATTCTGGGTGCTTTCATCTGCATCTGAAGAAGTGTGCATGCACACGAAAGCTGATACCCAGAATTAAGAACTTTTTTGATCTTAAAGATGCTACTGGACTCAAACTTTCTAGTACTGAGAGTAATTTAATCATAGGTAAAGGTTCCCTTGCTCGAAAGCCAATCGAATCCGACTCTAGGGTTGTGGTGCTCATCTCCATTTCAAAGCCGAAGAGCCAGCGCTGTCCGAAGACGTTTCCGTGGTCATGTGGCCGGCATGACTAAACACCGAGGCGCGCGGAACGCTGTTACCTTCCCACCGAAGTGGTACCTATTTATCTACTTGCAATTTCTTGCTTTCGAACTACTAGGTTGGCAGGAGCTGGAACTAGAGACAGGAGCTCACTCCGTCATGCGGCACACTCGGGTCTCAAACTGTTGAACTACCGACCTTCCACAGCCTGCAGTTCAGCGTCTTAACCACTTGAGCCACCACAGCTCCTAATATGGGAAGCTAATTTCACAGAGGATTAAGATGACAGTGGGCTTTGTGTGTGGGGTTTTGGGGTGGCCAGCCTCCAGGTGAGAGCTGGAGATCTCCTAGAATCACAATCCAGACTACATAAATTGCTTATTTATTTATTTAAAACATTTATTCCCCTTCTCCTGGAGAAAATGGCTACTTTGGAAGGTGGGCTGCATGGCCTTATACCATACCGAGGTCCCTAGTCTGTATGGTCTTTTCCATAGAGACAGGGAAAATCCTAGAGCATCCATATAGGGAGGTCATCTTTTTTTTTTATTCCTGCAGCTCAGTTCTTCAGGGGTGGGAAATGGGGGCTCATAATTCTGTGCTCTGGGTACGCAAAAGAGAGGCCTGAATGAGACAGACATTCAACAACATACCATCAAGTCTGACGAACGTCTTGAAACAAGTTCTGTACCCAGAGAACTCATAATGTCCTTTGTTATTAACTGTCGTGGCTTGTATATGTTGATCCATGCGACTACAAATTGACTATTTTTGTATAATGATCGTTTTTTCAAAATGCATGTCATATTTGTTATTCAGTGCATTGGTGAAGAGTCCTTTTGCTGTTGGTTTTCTTACACAGGTTCCCTAGCGGACCTGATGATTTTCTTTTTTGGACTTGCTCATTTCCAGCCAACTCTGTTGACATAGTTGTTAGCATTTTTAACATAGTATGGAAATATTAATAGCAGAATTGTTCTTTATCCAAGGAGCGCAGGCAGATTCTCAGGACAATGGATATGATACAATGCATGTTTGGATCACAGTGGGTGCATTCTGATGGGGCATTTGCAACGGTATAGGTGCCGGTTGGAATCGGTGTACTTACCGACATTCACACGGCGAACATCTGCCTTCCGTCCCTAACCGTTGCAAAGAGCTTTAAACCGTTGTATTCTGCCACTAGGTCCCCAAGTGGTGGTATCCTGAGTGCACCGGTTGTAATCGCTTTACCCCCCCCCCTCCGATTGCTCTCCACCGTTGTAGAGCCACTTCCGTTCGGAAGCCCGAGGCTTCCGATTTTTGCCTGCCATTTTTTTTTTAGGTTGGCGATATGTGCTTGGGCGAGGCTTTGCCCCGGCGTTTGTTTTTTTAAAAAAGAAAAGGTCCTTAGTTTAACGTTTTAGAGGAGTCCGGGACCTCAGGGAGGCCAGTTTGCTCTTTAAACTTTAAAGGTAAGTCCTCTCTTCAGGGCATGCTTCTGGACGGGGTGTCTTGCGCATGCGCGAAGATCGCCATTCTGTGGATGGCTGTCTATGCGCATGTGCAAACTGAGTTTAAAAAAACAAACAAACCGCCGACGCCCACTGTGTGTGAACGGGCATACAGCGATGGGCTCCGCAGATCGGAGGTAAGTGTGATCGCGTTTCAGCCGGCATAAACTGCACCAGTTGGAACCGGTGCAGTTTCTGCCAGCTGAAATGCCCCGTCTGAATGCACCCAGTTTTAAGTGAAGTGACCCTACATTGACAGATCTAGAAATGTAGGGCTTTTCTGCATTTTCATTTTCCATGCTTTTGTGTTCCTTTTGCTTTGGGAGAAGGGTTCCACATGTGTTTTGGTCCCTCTAGCCGTCTATTCGATATTACATTACTTTATGTCCGGCATAATTGAATGCCGAACAACACAATGAAATATTGAATCAACCACTACAGGGAGCAAAACGTGCGCGGAACAGAACCCCCCCCCCCCCCCCAGCAACTGGAACACACAATGGAGGAAAGTGTCACCATCCTATAGTGCCTTAAACTGAAGCAGTCTCAATTAAGTAGTTAAAGACTGAACCTCTCTATGTTTGCAACGCTCCGTGGTTTAAGGCTAGGTTCTGGCAAGATCCAGTGCTAGGTTTCCCAGATTTTTCAAAAGCATGTTGATGCAGAAATAACTGTCAATGTTTAAGTTTTGAAAATGTGTCAATTTTAGAGTTTGATAAATGTCTGGAGTGTTAATATCGCTTTTAAAGAGAGAGATGTGTAACATATTTGCATTGTTGAAGATTAAAATTAGGATACTGATAAGGACAGAACAAATGAAATCTCTGAAACAAATAAGCAAATGTAGCTAGAACACACGTGGAAGGAATTTGAATGGCTGTGGGAGAAGGGAAAAAAATCTATTGGAGACTTGTGAAGAAGAAGTTCCAGTGAAGACCAATGAAGGTTGAATCCAGTGAAGGCCAATGACGACTGAATGAAACGAAGGCAGTATCCAAGAAAGACTTAGTGTTCATTGAATTTTGTGGACTTCAATTTCATTCTTTTCTTTGATAGGAATCAAACCAGTCAGGGTTTTTCATGTGGACATTTTGTGACTTTGTATAAAGTGTTATTTCTTGACAATCTTATGCATTAGGCTCTTGTTCATTATAAAAATGTACAGTTTGAATGTTGTCTCTTACACAAATACCTAGTCCAGTTGTTGCCCATGATATTTATTCCCTTGTTGAACAATCTCATTGTTTCCGGTTTCAGCTGAAAAGACATCAGCTTCCTGAAAAGACATCAGAGCCAGTTTGGTGTAGTGGTTAAGTGTGCGGACTCTAATCTGGGAGGACCGGGTTTGATTCCCCACGCCTTCACTTGCAGCTGCTGGATGACCTTGGGCAAGCCATAGTTCTGACACGAGCTGCCCTTCAAAGGGCAGTTCTTGAAAGAGCTCTCTCAGCCCCACCTACTTCACAGGGTGTTTGTTGTGGGGAGGGGAAGGAGTTTGTAAACCGCTCTGAGACTCCGAGTGAAGGGCACAAGGGTGTAGACTTTCCAATTTCCCGGGGGGGGCTGGGGCTGGGCCAGAGGCATTGCTGTGCTAGGAGCAAGGGTGGCTCCCGGGGGAGGCTGAGCACTTTCCTGAAAATTTCGGTGGGGGCTGAAGCCCCGCCGCCCCCACGAAGATTACGCCTATGCTCCTCCTCCTCCTCCTCCTCCTCCTCCTCTTCTTCTTCTTCCCCCAAATACTGTAATACTTTTATGGTACTGTTCTGCTGGGGGGGGGGAGAAATGCAAGTCTCTTGATCTTGTACACGTCAGTAAACCCGTAGATCTTTGAGAAAGTCAAAATTAGAAAGATCAATCTAATCTTTGTACTGGGTGCAGCGTGCAGAAGAGAAATGGGATTCATCACTTTGTGCCTGACAGAAAATTAGGATCAATCTAATCCACCAGTGGATACTTCTGTTTCCCATCATACGAGAAGGGGCAGACCTGGCAGGTAAAGATTTTGACAGAGTATTAGGAAAATGTTTTATCACGGTAACCCATGGAGATTAGATTTAACAACTGCATAGCAGAATTAAAAATGACACAATACATAATGCAAAACAGAACATTTAAAACATTACGTAATAAAAAACCAGATATGATGAACCAATAATCACAAATTGCTTCAAAGGGTAACTAATTGTGGAAACTACAATTCATGAAACAAACCGACCAGGCACAATCATGAATTTCCTTCCAGATCAATGGTGGATGATAATTTGAAGAGAATCTTGCCGTACTGGAAGGTAGACTTGATAGATCTCAAAGTCCCGCTGTGATGATATACTTTCAAATGCTATACCTCTCCTTTCTTTTCATGGGACACAATAGGCACCTGCCATTCTCCATTTTCTGCCACTCTGTTTGCAGAAAGTAGGATATTTGCACTGCCTGCCATAATAAATAGTCCGGTGCAAATGAAAACAAGCTCTTGGATTCTAAAAAGAAAGAAAAACACACTCCTTGGCTATTCATTGATATGACTTGGCTGTGCTATCAGCTTATCATAAATCAGGAACTCCAAACAAACGAATGAAGTGTTTTGCCTGAACAGTGATTGTATCATGGCCATTGGGTGTGCATATGGTAGAGAATGGCCCTGGGGGGAGCATCAAGAGCTCAAAAATCTATGACATTTTAATCCTTCCATTGCTCCAAGGAACTCAGAGCAGTATACAATAGTTCACCCGTCCTCTAACCCCATGAGGTAAACTAGGCGGAAAACGTTGGTTAGTACCCTACCGGACATGTGTGCGGAGCAGAGCTGACTCAGTGGGACCTTCCTGTCTTCTCCTCCTGTGATAGCCCATCTCTAACCTAACCCCATGAGGTAAATTAGGCGGGAAACGTTGGTTAGTACCCTACCGGACATGTGTGTGGAGCAGAGCTGACTCAGTGGGACCTTCCTGTCTTCTCCTCCTGTGATAGCCCATCTCTAACCCCTCCTCTAACCCCATGAGGTAAATTAGGCAGGAAACGTTGGTTAGTACCCTACCGGACATGTGCTTGGAGCAGAGCTGACTCAGCGGGACCTTCCTGTCTTCTCCTCCTGTGATAGCCCATCTCTAACTCCTCCTCTAACCCCATGAGGTAAATTAGGCGGGAAACGTTGGTTAGTACCCTACCGGACATGTGTGTGGAGCAGAGCTGACTCAGTGGGACCTTCCTGTCTTCTCCTCCTGTGATAGCCCATCTCTAACCCCTCCTCTAACCCCATGAGGTAAATTAGGCGGGAAACGTTGGTTAGTACCCTACCGGACATGTGTGTGGAGCAGAGCTGACTCAGCGGGACCTTCCTGTCTTCTCCTCCTGTGATAGCCCATCGAGTGCCCCACAATATTGCTTCTAGGGATCAAGGTACCCTTACGAAGAGCAACGGATTCTATACAAAGTGGGGAAAGGGAGCCATGCAACAATTGACTGCCTCCTCTTTTGATGGAAGAACTCTTCAGTTGTCCTCAGAAACAGACCATACAAACCAATGACCGGCCCGCCAGCAGTGAGTCAACCCAAGAGTGCTATGTGAATATGTCAACCCCCCCCTGCCTCTCACTGTCTACCCACTCCCACATAGGGTGAACTGGGTAAATAAAATATCCCAGGAGCAAGTCATTTTGAGTAGAAGAAGAAGTTGAGATTGGATTTATACCCCAGCCTTCACTCGGAGTCTCAGAGTGGCTTACAAACTCCTTTCCCTTCCCCTCCCCACTTTACTTTACTTTACAATTCGATTTATATACCAAGGGGGTCTCAGAGGTGTTTACAGGCATACTACTATGTAGTTATTATCCTAGCCTAGGGCCACAGTTCGGGGGGGGAGGGGCTGTCTACCAACACCCAAGCGGCGCGTTCTCTCTTTCTGTTGATATCCCAGGCGGGCTTCAGATGCTGCTCTCGGCGCCTCAGGCTGACCGGTGACTACCTCCAACAGGCTCCTGGTGGACTCCTTCGACGCGCGACCGCTTCTGACTGCAGCTTCGGCTTCCGTCCCTTGGGCTCCTGCCATGCTGCGTCGTCTCGCCGTCACATCGCCTCAACTCCGCCTCCATCCGGTTCGGCCGCCGCATCCCTGGGTCGCTGTTCCGCCACCATTGCTGTTACTGTTGCCGCCACCACCGCCAACACTCCTGGCACACAGCCAGGAGGAGGGTGCCCCCTGCCACCTAGGGCAGGTACCCATTTGTCTACTTGCTTTTGCTTTCGAGCCGCTGGGTGGGCGGGAGCTGGGACTAGGGCCGGGAGCTCACCCTGGCCATGG
>NW_015167128.1:152996-153269 GCF_001447785.1 Gekko japonicus | reverse complement strand
TCTCCCAGCCAAGGGATGGAGGGGCCAGCATTCTTTCTCATGTCTCCTGAAAGTTCAGGGAACCCCAGTGGGTGTGAACAGCTTGCCGAGGTGTCTTTCAAGATGCATGGGGAACAAGAAGGGAAATAGTGTTGGCTGTTCTGAATCTGGGGTGGGAGGCTGATGGCAGAGGTGAGGTAGTGGAGGTGACTGTCCCTCAGAACCATCCACCTGAGCCCTGACCTGGATAGCCCAGGCAAGCCCAATCTCGTCAGATCTTGGAAGCTAAGCAGG
>NW_015167128.1:147045-151816 GCF_001447785.1 Gekko japonicus | reverse complement strand
ATTTTTGTCTTGGCTCAGGAAGGATGGCTCCAGAGCAAACTAATTTATGCAGCAGCCAAACTGCTCGCTCGCAATGTTAATGCCAGTAGCTCACAAAGTAGATTTTTTGTTCACAAGACTCCACAGCTTAGAGGGAACATTGGTGGGGATCCAACTGTTTTTGCTAAGTGGCAGCAGGTGGCAAGGAGTCATTTTAAGTGACGCTTCCTTTTGTGCAGAGATTGTTGTACACATGGGAATCTTCTGTGGGATCCAAGGCAAAGTCCTCACTTCAAGCCCTCGCACAGATAATCTCACCTGATGTATTAGAATCACAGAATCATAGAGTTGGAAGGGTCCTCCAGGGTCATCTAGTCCAACCCGCTGCACAGTGCAGAAAATTCATAAATACCTCCCCCTCCATACCCGAAGTGACCAGTGTTCCACGCCCAGAAAATTATATTAGGTCTCTCTCTGCTGAACTGTTCCCTCTTTCCTAGAATCACAGAATCATAGAGTTGGAAGGGTCCTCCAGGGTCATCTAGTCCAACCCGCTGCACAGTGCAGAAAATTCATAAATACCTCCCCCTCCATACCCGAAGTGACCAGTGTTCCACGCCCAGAAAATTATATTAGGTCTCTCTCTGCTGAACTGTTCCCTCTTTCCCCTCCCTTTCTGTAAGTTTCTGTAAAATGGATGTAAAGAAGTTTCTTTCTCCTGTTGTATCTGAAGAAGTGAGATCTATCTCACAAAAGCTCACTATGGACTCTTCTTTAAGTGCCACAGGACTTCTGTTTTGTTTTATTCATTAGAGAGACAAGACAGACCCATTACGCACACACATCTTATTATGGATTTTCAGAGCAGTAAGCCTTTAATCGTGACTTTGGATTCTGTGCCCGCCTTACGCACCATTCTTCTCCCTCTGATGTTTGTATTCTGCAGGTATGTTTTTTAAAATGCACTTTTCTAAATCGGAGTGGAGGCTCCCCTCAGTCACTATAGTTAGTAGCCATTGATTGACATAAGAACATAAGAAAAGCCCTCCTGGATCGGACCAATGGTCCATCTAGTCCAGCATCCTGTCTCACACAGTGGCCAACCAGTTCCTCTGGAGGAGGCTGAGGCCTTCATAAGAACATAAGAAGAGCCCTGCTTGATCAGACCAATAGTTCCTCTAGTCCAGTATCCTGTCTCACACAGTGGCCAACCAGGGCCAACAACAGGGCACAGAGGCTGAGACCTTCCCCTAATGTTGCCTCCTGACTCTGGAATTCAGAGGATTAGTGCCTCTGAATGTGGAGGTTCCCCTCAGTCACCATGGCATAAGAACATAACAATAATTGAGTAACCAAAATAAACCAGCACCTAGCCCTTGCCCCCCCCACTAAAAGCCAATAAAAATTGCATCTTGCAAACTTTTAAAAAACAAAGTAGAGACATTTAACTTTGCAATTCAGATAGAAATCCTTCTACCCTCGGGTTAAATGCTGTAAAAACCCTGCTATGACTGACGGCTATTCTTACTTTTCATATAGATGGGAAACAGTGCAGAGCCTGATTAACAGCATATATAGGTTGGAGGCAGTGTTCCCTCTAAGCTAGCTAGCTCACAGTTTTTTAGCCTCTGGCTCACACGTTTTTGTCTTAGCTCAGGAAGGATGGCTCCAGAGCAAACTAATTTATGCAGTACTTAAATCGCTCACTCACAACTTTAATGCCAGTAGCTCACAAAAGCCCCGTTCACATGGAGCATTTGCCCCGCTGAAGGCATAGGAGTCCCGCGGAGTATCTGGGCGCGATCACACGGGAACATCTGGGAGGTGTAGCACTCCCCTGGCGAACCCGTGGCAAGCCTCTGAAGCCGTGCAGTAAAAACCTACCTCAACGAAGGTAGTGGCAAAGCCTCCCAGTGTGATCGTGCCGGTGCGCGGCTTCCTCCCCCGTCGTCCTCTTTGCTGCTGGGAAGCTGCCGTCGTGTCTGATTGCATAATAGCACATCAGAATGGGACGGTGCAAATAGCCGCGCTTCCCCCCGCGTTTTCTGGCCCGTGTGACCAAGGCCAAAGTAGATTTTTTTCCTCACAAGAGCCCACAGCTTAGTGGGAGCATTGGTTGGAGGTAGCAGCCTGAATAGCCCAGTCTGGTCTGAGCTTGTCAGGATTTGGGAGCTAAACTTGGTAGGCCCTGGTCAGTACTTGGACGGGGAAATCACCAAGGGCTGCGGTCACACGGAGCATTAGCCGCACTGACAATGACAAACCACCTCTGCTCATCTTTTGACTTGAAAACCCTATGGCTGGGGTCGCCATGAGTTGCTTGCAACTCAACAGCACATTCTTCATTCTATGGATTGGGGGGGCAGTGATTAAATTAGAGATGTGCGGGGGGAGCCATGTTTGCTGTTTCCCTATCTATGACAGACAGACCCTAGAGATGCTCTGTGGTGACACTTGCGTCTCGGCAGCGAAAAGGTGGTTTTTTCCCCAAGTCTCCGCGGGATGCGCACAGGCACCCAACAGAGCATGCGAATACTTGGGTTTAACAACAACAACAACCCCCCAATCCGCTTCTTTGCCGTGCTGCAGGAGTGACGTATGATCGGCACCTCCCCCCCAACCACGGGATGTCGGTGGGACGTTTGATCCTGCTGCCGCACGGTAGTTCGCACTGGGGCAAACAGCCACACCTCCCTCCCGCGATATCCAGCCGGTGTGACCGGGGCCAAGGACAGACAGACCCTAGATATGCTCTGTGGTGACACTTGTGTCTCGAACAGGCAGGAAAAAGCAGTGCCCTACAGGCTGGGTTTTTTGATTTACCCAAATCCATTGAGAAATACGAAAGCAAATAATACGTAGCCTCTCAGGATGTGGGTGTGCATGTAAACATTTTGCAACAGAAATTTGAGCCCAGGAACGGAGAAGGAAAAAAGCTAGCCTTTTTGTAGTCGCTCGCCATTTATATTGTTGGCCTTGAATTTTCTGTTAGCCTTTTTAAAAAAAATGTATAGACTTAAAAAAAAGAGAGAGGGCGAATATATCTCATCACAGTACATAAATTTTAACTCTTGATGGCTATGATTTAAACTATTTTTAAGAGGATGGTAGGTCCAGCCCACCTCCTGTTTTTAATAAAAAATGCATTTTCTTAGAAGAGAGAGAAGAGTGAACTCCCCGCATTCCTTTTAGATTTGGCCTTTGATGTAGACTTCAAGACTGCAGCGTGCACAAGGTATCCCATCCTAATGAATGATTTTTATTCACGGCTATGCCAGTTCTTAATGCTGAGGGGCTCCTGTTCCCGCATATGAAATGCTGGGCTCCAGACCAACCTTAGCCAGATAATTCCACAGGGTAACAATGATACCACTATTGTTTGGGGGTAGCGGGGACTGTGGGGGAATAGCGACGTACTAAATTTAAACTCATTTTAAACTGTTTAAATGTCACAAGGAAACCTGGCAAGGGTTCGTCTTAAAGGATGAGTGATCTCAACACAAACATTCTCAGCATCAGTAGAAAATGATTAATGCCAGAGCTTTTAAAGTGAAGCTGGAACAGCAAAAGTGGTTTCAAAGTAGCCAGACTTTATCTGCCACAATTCAATAGGCTTAAGCCTTCTTGCATTATGGGTGGGATCCTGTAGATCTGTTCCATTAATGGGGGAGTTTTTTCCCTCTGGTTTAATGAAATTTCCACTAAACAATCTGTTCAATGCCCATTGATTGATGTGTGCAATAATTTGGGTCATGGACAAGAGGTTTCGAGGCTGAATCAGACCAGTGGTGTAACTAATTCAACGTTTTACTTCTCACAATGATCAACCATTTGCCCTTGAGAGGCAACAAACAGGCCATAGAGGCCAAGGCTTTTGCCCTGATGTTGTCTCCTGGAACTGGTATTCAGAGATTTGCTGCCTCTGAATTTGGAGGTTCTATTTAGTCACCATGGCTAGTAGCCACTGATGAACATCTCCTCCATGAATCAGGCTAATCTCTTTGGAAAAATTACAGAGGAGGCCAACCAAGATGATCAGAGAGTTGGAGCCCCTTCTCTATGAGGAAAGGCTGAAGAGTTTGGGACTTTTCAGTTTAGAAAAGAGACGACTAAGGGGGGACATGATAGAGGTTTATAAAACTACTTGGAATAAGGCTTGTTGTGGAAATCAATACAACGAGATCTAGAAAGAGGCTCTGGGTAGGGGCCCCTGGCCTTGAGCACTCAGCATCAATTTGCTGTGGCAACCTCAGCAGGGTATAATAACACAAAGTCCACCAGTTTCTCCAGGGGAACTGATCTCTGCCATCTGAAGAGCAGTTATAATTCTGAGTGATCTCCTGTCCTCACCTGGAGATTGGCAACAATGGTTTCCCAGGAGGAAAAGTACAGTCTTTCTCTGCATTGGAGACCAAAGCAGCTTATATCATTCTCCTCTCCCCCTTTTGATCTGCACAACAACCCCGTGAGGTAGGTTAGGCTGAAAGTCTGTGACTGGTCCGAAATCACACATTCAGCTTCCACAGCAAGAACCTGTGTCTGGCAGACTCTGCTCTGAAGCGCTAACTGCTATGCCACACTGACTGCCCTAGGAGGGCTGCTGCTGGTGAACAGCAGCAAGCAGCCAGGCCTAGTTAAGTCATGTCAGTCAGGTGTCATCAGGTCATGCAGAGGGCACTGGCAGGCCTAGGTAGCCAACCTCCAGGTGGAGCCTGAAGATCATCTGGTATCACAACTGAACTGACAACAGATCTCTCTCCCCCCGAAGAAGATAACTGCTTTGGAGGGTGGA
>NW_015167128.1:146021-146436 GCF_001447785.1 Gekko japonicus | reverse complement strand
CCTCTCCCCAAGATACCCACCAAGATTCAAGAACATTGGACCAGGGGGTTCAATTCTACGGGCCCCCAAACAGGTTGCCCCCCATCCCCTCCATTGTTCTCTATGGTGGGAACAACAGTTACCTTTTTCCCATGGTGTTGTTAGTGGCTCTGGGAGGGAGGGGGTTTGAGGGAGAGGCCCCAAATCTTCAGAGTAGCTTCGGGAGCCTCTCCCCACATATATCCCCATGTCCCAAAGTAATTGGACCAGTGGGCCCAATTCTATGGACACCCAAACAGCTTACCCCCATTACCTCCATTGTTTCCAGTGGGGAAACCCAGCCAGCAGCACTTAAGGCAGGCAAGCAGGCAGCACCCAGCAGTCAGACTCTCCCAGAGAATCTCAGGGAAAGTGAACTGTCTTGGGAGGTGCTTGT
>NW_015167128.1:144094-145985 GCF_001447785.1 Gekko japonicus | reverse complement strand
ACCCAAACAGGTTACCCCCATTACCTCCATTGTTTCCAATGGGGAAACCCAGCCAGCAGCACTTAAGGCAGGCAAGCAGGCAGCACCCAGCAGTCAGACTCTCCCAGAGAATCTCAGGGAAAGTGAACTGTCTTGGGAGGTGCTTGTTTGCCATGAGAACAAGTGGCACACTCCAGAACAAGTGGCACTATGGCAGTGCAAGCATGCCACAGTGCCACACAGAAACCCCAAAAGACCAACAGGAACAACATTTATACAGGCCCTGCCCTTTGTAAATTGATGGTGCAACCAGAAGTCCAGGGAGGTAGCAGGTCAGGCCAGGATAGAGTTGGATAGAGTTGACTCTCTCTCCCCCCTCCCAAGCAAGGACGGTGGTGTGCAAAGCAACACCACCAACCTTGCAGGCTGCACGTCCATGCAGCAATTGGCTGAAACTGGCCTCCCCTCCCCCCCCCCGTTGGTCTTTAAAAACCTCATGTCAGGCAGGAATAGTTACGCCAGTAAAGACCAATACAATGGTCTTTCCTATGGTTCTGGCAGGGCTCTTTGGAGACAACAGAATCACTATTGATCAGTAGACGGGGAAGGGCCTTGAGAGCCAGCTTGATGTAGTGGTTAAAAGCGGTGGACTCTGATCTGGAGAATTGGTTTAGATTCCCCACTTCTCCACAAGAAGCCAGCTGGGCGACCTTGGCCCAGTCACAGTTCTTTCAGAGCTCTCTCAGCCCCACCTACCTCACAGGGTGTCTGCTGTGGGCAGAGGAAGGGAAGGCAATTGTAAGCCACTCCGAGACTCCTTTGGGTAGTGAAAAGCAGGTTATAAAAAACAACTCTTCTTCTTCTTCAATTGGTAGAGCCTCTTCTTTGCATGCAGAAAGTTCCAGACTCAGTCCTCGGCATCTTCATTCTAAAAAAGGATTTTGTAGTAGGTGATGGTGTGACTTGGATGGCCTAGACTAGTGCCAACTCATGTAGGGTTGCCCCTGGCTAGTTCGTATTGGATGGGAGACCACCAAGGAAGTCCAGAGGCTAGCACTGGCAAACCACCCGTGTTTGTACCTAGCCTTGAAATGATATGGGGTCTCCATGAGCCAGTGGCATGAGGGGAGACTGGGGGGTGGGCAGAAGGGCCCCCCAGGCACCATCTGCCCAGGGCCTCCCCAAAACTGAAATTAGCCCTAATGGAAAATGCCATCAAGTCGCAGCTGACTTCGGGTGATCTCTTAGGATCTTCAAGGCAAGAGATGAACAGAAGTTGTGCAGCCAAATCACTCGCTCACGACTTTAATGCCAGTAGCTCACAGAGTAGAATTTTTGCTCACAAGACTCCACAGCTTAGAGGGAACATTGACAGTGATCCTGGACTTCCATGGTGGAATCCCATCCAAGTACAACCACGGCTGACCCTGTTTAGCGACTGAGATCTGGCAAGATCAGGCTATCCCGGGACATCCAGGTTTGCCACCATTTGGTCCATTAAAATAAATGGCGTAACTGAAGTAACTTGGAATAGGATTGCCCTGTTATTATGGCACAGCTGATGGCGATGGTGTCCCAGAAAGCTTTTTGCTGCACTGTGACTCAAAAGAACAACAGCAACATGTAATGCTTGGCGGCACCAGCGCCCATGTCCACTGACCACTAGTCAGAGTTGGTCTTGAGATTTGGGGCAGGGCTTGGGTGCTGAGTTTAGCAACGAGCACACAGAGAGAATTGTGCATGGTGTTTTCCAGTGTATTTATTTATTTCATTTATAAAAGAGAGCCAATTTGGTGTAGTGGTTAAGTGTGTTGTTCCCTCTAAGCTGTGGAGTCTTGTGAGCAAAAATTCTACTCTGTGAGCTACTGGCATTAAAGTCGTGAGCGAGTGATTTGGCTGCTGCATAAATGAG
>NW_015167128.1:139903-144033 GCF_001447785.1 Gekko japonicus | reverse complement strand
CCTTGGGTCAGTCACAAGCTCTGGCACAGCTGTCCTTGAAAAAGAGCAGTTTGTGTCAGAGCTCTCTCAGCCCCACCTACCTCACAGGGTGTCTGTTGTGGGGAGGGGAAGGGAAAGGAGTTTGTAAGCCGCTCTGAGACACCAAGTGAAGGGCGGGGTATAAATCCAATCTCCTCCTCCTCCTCCTCCTCCTATTTCATTTATACTCCACTTTTCTTCCACAAGGGGACCCAAAGCAGCTTATATCATTCTCCCCTCCTCCAGTTTATCCCCACAATGCTCCTGTAAACGAAGTTCAACGGAGAGTGTGTGACTGGCCTAAGATCACCCAGTGAGCTTCCATGGCAGAGCAGATATCAGAACCTGGATCTCCAAGGTCCTGGTCTGACACTCTAACCATTACCCCATGCTTGCTTGGGAAGCCAACTGATCTCTGATGGGTCTGCCAGCCCTGATCTCAGCACCATGTTGTCCTTGCTGAAAGAATAGTAAACAATAACTAAAAAGTCACATGCCAGTCGCTGGTAAACATGGGCACCGTTTCCAGTTTGGTGTAGTGGTTAAGTGCGCGGACTGTAATCTGGGAGAACCGGGTTTGATTCCCCACTCCTCCACTCACACCTGCTGGATGACCTTGGGCAAGCCATAGTTCTGGCACAGCTGTCCTTGAAAAAGAGCAGTTTGTGTCAGAGTTCTCTCAGCCCCACCCACCTCACAGGGTGTCTGTTGTGGGGAGGGGAAGGGAAAGGAGTTTGTAAGCCGCTCTGAGACACCATTGGGTAGTGAAGGGTGGGGTATAAATCCAATCTCCTCCTCCTCCTCCTCCTCCTCTTCTTGTCTGTGTTTTCTGAGGAGGCTGCCAGGTTTTACCATAGAGTTTCCAGCGATTCCTAAAGCTACTCACAGTCACTTCCTGGTTTTCCCTGGAAGTGACATCATTGTGCCAGTGATTCCCCACACACACCATATGCCTCTTCTCAACCCTCTTACCGTTTGCCATCCTTGGCAAACTCTGTCCCTTTAATAGAGGCTTAATGGGATGTTATTTACCCAGATGAAACTATTGACCTTCATTGCCATGAAGTTTCAGCTGCCTATTTCCATACATCAGGCCTCTATTAAAGGGACAGGTCTCTTTTTCTCCAGGCCCGGCAACCCTGGCACTAAACAAATGGATGTGCACCAGATTCTCTAGGGGGAAACACCCTTTGGCCCTTCTGCCAAGCTGCATGAGAAGTAGGAAATATTTTCAACAAAGGGTGCTCCAATCCAAGCATTCCGAGGCGCTTTGATTCAGAGCACGCTGTAATTTAAGGAGGCATAAGCTGGTGGCAAAAAGGAAGAGAAAGGAAGTGTGGATTTCTCTGCAATGCCAGTGTCTCGTTAAGAATAACATTAGTCCAGCGTCTAAGACAGGACAGCTCCAGCTCAGATTCATGACATATGAGAGGGACATTTTCAACCATCACAGACATGCACCCACCAACTGTATCTTGGTAGCAACTAGGGTTGCCAGGTCTGGGTTGGAAAATACCTGGAGACTTTGGGGGTGGATCCAGGAGAGGGTGGGGTTTGGGGGGGAGGGGCCTTAGCTTGGTACGATGCCATAGAGTCCGCCCTTCAGAGCAGCCATTTTCTCCAGGGGAACTGATCTCTGTCAGCTGGAGGTCAGTTGTAAAAGCAGGAGATTTCCGGGCCACACCTTGAGGCTGGCAACCATAGTGGCAGCTTGCATGTGTGGAGGAGCCACCACTGTTCCAGTGCTACACAGAGAACATTAATTCACGTCTCACATTGGTTCAGACGACGGTGCTTTGTGACAGAGTCAGTTCAGGGCAGGTTGGGGGCCCCAGAGAAGATGCCCTCCAGGTCTCCCTAAATAGGCACACCTCCCCCTTGTGTGTGTCCCTACCTGGAGGAAGGAGCCGAGTTCAGCTGTTTCTGGCTTCTTTAAGCTCTGTCGGCCCTGGCCAGCGCGGTGCAGCTAGAGGCCCGTGCAGTGAAATGGTTAAAGTGGTGACCTAGGATCTGGGAGACCCAGGCCTGAAACACCGCTCTGCCACGGAAGCTTACTGGGAGAACCTGGGCCAGACTAACCTACCTCACAGGGTTGTCGTTGTAAGGATAAAATAGTACTTGTGGACCCTGCTGGTTAAGCAGGTGGCGGCTGTGGCCAGTAGTGCTTTTTACCGGCTTTGACTGCTAAACCAGCTGTGGCCATTCCTGGGCAGAAAAGATCTGGCCACTGTGGTGCATGCCCCGCTTACATCTGGATTAGATTACTGTGACGTGTGCTCTTTGTGGGGCTGCCACTGAGAAGTGTTCAGAAACTTTATTTATTTATTTGCATTTATATCCCGCCCATCCTGCAGGCGGGCTCAGGGTGGGTAACAGCATTAGAATGAACACAATTTCAGTTTAGAACACTAAACATTAAAACACGATAAAACATTATAACAAGTAAAACAATGGGTACAGCTTGGAGCAGCGTCAGTTGGCTATAAAGTTCCGACCCGGTGGTACAATGAGTTAAAGGCCAGTTGTCGGTGGTCAGTAGGCAGGTGACAGACGGGTGACAGCAACCTCAAGGAGGCCCTATATGGGCGCCCGTTGCCTCAACCAAAGAGAGGCCTGGCGGAAGAGCTCCGTCTTGCAGGCCCTGTGGAATTGAAGGAGGTCCAGCAGGGCCCTGGTCTCAATAGGGAGCGTGTTCCACCAGGATGGGGCCAGGACAGAGAAAGCCCTGGCCCTGGTTGAGGCAAGATGGGCGTCCTTCAGGCCAGGGACCACCAGGAGGTGTTGGAGTGCTGCAGCCAAGATGTTGACTGGAGTGGTTTGTAGGGACAATATCATTTCAGGTTCCCAAACCTGAAGATTTGGAGGTGGAGGCTGAAGAGAGTGGGGTTTGCAGTAGGGTTGCCAAGTCTACTTACCTGGCCAGCAGGGGGTGGGAAGGAGACTTCTGGGAGTGGGGAAGGTGGGGCGATGTCGCTGCAGGTGACATTGTCAGTGCGATGATGTCACTCCGGGCATGTTGCACGGCAATGCTCTAGCGTTTTGGTCAGAACTCTATGGTTACCATAGCTGGTTACCATAGAGTTTTGGCCAAAATGCTAGAACATCGTTGTGTGGTGTTCCCAGCATGATGATGTCACTGCTGCATGATGTCATCACTCCGATGATGTCAACGCGGGAGGGGGCTGTTCGGGCATGGGGCTTGCCCCGCCGGCCAGCTGGCTGGTGGTGGATTGGAGCCCCTGAAATCAGAGGAACCCTCACCTTGAGCAGGGGTCTGGCAACTATGCAAACTATGCAAAGGGACCTCAGGAGGCCATAGAGTCCATCCTCAAAAAGGAGACATTTGCTCCAGGGTGGCTGATTTCTGTTCTCTGGAAATCAACTGTAATTCCAAGAGCTCTTCCGGCCCCACCTGTGGTTTGACACAACTAACTAGTCTTGGCCCCAATCTGTTTCAAGGCACAGAACAAGGTTTGGGTGTTGACCTTTACAGCTCTATGGGACCAGCATACCTGAAGGACCGCCGACTCCCTTACAACCCTATCGGATGGCTCCTGTCATCTTCCAAGGTCCTGCTTCAGACAGGGTTGCCAGTCTCCTGGTGGGCGCAGGGGATTCCCAACCACTGCCTCTCCTTTCCTTCCACTGGGAGAAAAAGCAACAACTGGCCATTAAGGCAATGGCACGAGGTCAGTTTCTGGTGATTCCTAGAGAGGCCTCACATCACTTCCAGGCTTTCCCAAGAAATGAAGTCACACCATTGCTGTCGGCTGCCCTCCGTGCAGAGCTGTAACAAGGGCAAGGCAAGTAAGGCACTTGTTATTTATGTATTTACCTTTTTACCAAAATAATTACTATGAAATAGAGATGCCAGGCTCCAGGTGGGACCTGAGGATCCCCCAGAATCACAGCTCATCTCCAAAGTACAGAGATCAGTTCTTGGATTCAAAACCATAGAGTTTGCCCCAAAACCAGAGCGTCATCGGGGATGTCGCTGATGCAATGATGTCACTTCCAGGTAACATCGTTGTATTGGGGATGTCTGCAGCTGCTGCTGCCTGGCCTGGCACTGCTCCCAGGCTGTGTGGCCACCACCACTGGGCCCATCACTG
>NW_015167128.1:132498-138935 GCF_001447785.1 Gekko japonicus | reverse complement strand
TTCCCTCTGGTTGCCAGGGTTGTTGCCCTCCAGGTGGCGGCTGGAGATCTCCTGGGATCACAACCGATCTCCAGGCGACAGAGATCAGTTCACCCGGAGAAGGTGGCCACTTTGGAAGGTGGACTTTATGGCAATATACCTCATCAAAGTTCCTCTCCTCCCTAAACCCCACCCCCTCAGGCTCCACCCCCAAATATCCAGGTAATTCCCAACCCAGGTCTTGCAACCGTATGCCAGGCTGGGCCTAGCTTCAAGTGCCCCCTTCCTTCTGAGATTAGTCAGGTGGCAACCTGGGAGAAGGCGTTTTCGGTTCTGGCACTGAAACTCTGGCATTCTCTCGCCAGAGAAGCTCACCTGTTCCCTTCTGTTGCTTTCTTCCACCAGAGAGTAAAGAGGTGTTGTTGTTTTTGTTTCTCTAGCATTCCCTCAACGATCCCTCCTTCTTGCCCTGTTTTTAATTTTTCTTAAAATCTATGTGTATATTTTAACTTGGTATTAATTGTTCCAGTGATGTGTTTTTAAGATGTATTTTTAATGTAAGTTTTTTATCTGTTAGCTGCTTTAGTGGCCATGACGAGGGCAGAAGGGTGTGGTATACGTTTTGTGAATAAATAATAAAATAAAAATGAATGTGGGCAGGAGGATGTCCGCAGGCACAACCCGCCCCCCAATCTCCAGGAATTTCCCAAGCTGGAGTTGCTGCTAACCCCAAGACAACCATTTTGTAATGGTGTCCCCAGCCTGCAGCTTCATCTGTTTGTATCAAAGCTCCACAGAGAAATGTCACTACTTCCACAAAAATTTGCCAGGCATTACGCCTGAGAGAAACAGCTGAATTTCACTTCAGCCTGTCTCTTCATGTGATGTTCAGTGGTTACTTCTCAGCAGGGCTATTTTTGGGCAGGAACGCACAGGAACGGAGTTCCGGCTGGCTCCCAAGTTGGCCACGCCCAGCAGGAACTCATTAGCATAATAGGCCACACCCAACAGCAGAAACTCATTAGGATTGGCTACATTAGGGGTGTGTGGCCTAACATGCAAAGGAGTTCCTGCTACAAAAAAAGGCCCTGGGTTTTGACAACAAACAAGGTAAACATAATAAGAAGCAAAAGGTGGGTGTGGCTGGATGACCACACTTCTGGTAACATGGGGGTGCGGCCTAATGTGCTAATGAGCTGTGCTGTCAGGAGTGTGGCCTAATATGCTAATAGGTTTCTGCTGTTGGGTGTGGCCTATTATGCTAATGAGTTCCTGCTGGGCTTTTTCTACAAAAAGAGCCCTGCTTCTCAGCCAGGCTTTAGCAGCTTTGCTCAGTTCCTAACCAGGGATCATTGTAAATTGCCCATCCCTGGTGGTTCAGTTCTAAAATCCCTGTTTCAATTTTGTTTCTCCCTCAGGCCAATTGAACTTGTGATCTTTCTTCTTTTGATGCCATTTCTGTTTCCGCATGCCTAACTCTCGTGGTTAAATTTATACATTTTAAATGTTATTTTTGAATTGCTATTGGCATATAAATAGTGTATAATGTATAAGTGGCAAAACTAAATTAAAAGGGGCATATTTCTCTATCTCTTTTCAATAAGAATGAAGGTACCAACTATACTGCCTGAGAACCTCCTGTGAGATATGATGCTAGCTGCATGATGAATATATTTTTTATTGTTATCATAATTCTTGGGATGTTTACCCCAAGCATGAGCCTCCAGAAATGACAACCAGAAAGCATTAAGTTTGCAAGTTGATGAAAAATATATTAGCATGGCCTGCTTTTGTCCCTTAATAGACGACTGATCTGCGGAGATCAGCAAGCCAAGTGCTTCACAGTATGGAAAAGCTTTATCACCAGCTGACATTTGAAGCTCAAACTGCTATTAAAGTGTGGATTTTATTTTTATCATCCGACTTTTCTTTCTAATGGGGATCAAAAGTCACAGCATCATTCTTCCCCTCTTTCCTTTTTATTCTCACAACAACTACCCTGTGAGGTTGGTTAGGCTGAGAGAAAATGATTGGCCTGAGGTCATCCAATGAGCTTCTATATGGCAGAGCTGGGCTTCGAACATGGCTCTCCCACAGGCATTAGGTCCAACACTCTAACTGCTGCTCTATGCTTGGTTAACCAAGCAAAGGGTTAGATCTGGACTGAACTGGCAGTTTCCACTGATTGCCTCTTTTCACTGCAGACCTCCCCCCATGTAATCCCTCTGGGTCCCCTTGTTCCCCAGGAGCAGCAGTGGTGAAGATCGGTGGGCTGAATCAGGAAGGGGAGAGGCCAGACAGTTCCCTTCTGCCACTGGAAAATTTAGTCTAGATCCAACCCAAAGGGAATGGGCACTTCCCTTTCCAAGGCAGTCATCCAAGACACCTCGAGATCTCTATCATCCAGGCTTCAAGTCCCTGAAAAATTATTCTCTGCACAAATCAACGGTGGATTTCAAGGGATAAGGTCTGCGGCCTGAGCAATCCCCTTGAAAAAAAATAGTTTGTGCACAGCCTTCCTCGACACGCTGTGTAAGAAATTTCCTTAGCTGCAAAGCCGTTGTGTGGAGTGTGTCCTTTCAATCCATGTTTCCATTCAGTTTGTTCTTAACTTGCAAGGAGACCAGCTGGGGTCCTCCCCCCTCTCGAGTCCTTGCCAAAGTTTATTATATTGCAGGCAAAACATCAAAGGAAATAGTTGGAGAGGCCTGAGGAGCGGACCACAAGGGTCACGCTATAACATTAGAACCTTTGGAACAGTCAATATTATTTCAAATCCTAGCAATAGGAAATATTTTAATTCTTGCTTTTCAACGTCCCTGGATATGTTGCTTCATAGCACTCCACCCTTCTCCCATCTGCTAACGGTCGCCAGCTATCTAAGGTTGGAACTAATCAAGGCCAGCTCACGAGCGCCGGCTAGGAATCAGCATTCGAAGCCAGGGGTGGGGGGCCGGCTCAAGTGCCCCACCTGAGCTGATGATGTCATCGAGGGTATATCAGTTCTCTCGAGAATCTGGAAGCAGCAGATGTACTTGTCTATGGGTAGGGTTGTTTATGTTCTGTAGTGGCAACAAAAAGAGCCAAAAAAAATTATCCTGCTTCAGATTAATAAGAATTCCGCACTGGTGAGTTGAATTCTGCAATCTATAGCCAGCATGGTGTAGCAGTTAGGAGTGCGGACTCTCATCTGGGAGAACCAGGTTGGAGTCCCCACTCCTCCACATGCAGCTGCTGGTGTGACCTTGGGTCAGTCACAAGTTCTCTCAGAGCTGTTCTCTCAAGAGCAGTCCTCGAAAGAGCTCTCTCGGCCCCACCTACCTCACAGGGTGTCTGTTGTGGGGAGGGGAAGGAGATTGTAAGCCACTCTGAGTGAAGGGTGGGCTTTAAATCCAATCTCCTCCTCCTCTTCTTCATATAATAGCACAGGTGTAAATTTGGCTCTGTACACTGTAGCAGCCGTTCGTAGCCTTGTTGAGCTTGGGTGCATTTTGGGGATTTTGAGAGCAGCCAGGGGACACCGTCACAAAATGGCTACCATGGGGGCAGGGCTTGGGAAATTCCTGGAGATTTGGGGGGGGGAGTGCCTGGGGAGGACGGGGTATGGGAAACAGAGAGTTCTCAGTGGGGATGTGACACCCAATGTTCCCTCTAAGCTGTGGAGTCTTGTGAGCAAAAAAATCAGCTTTGTGAGCTACTGGCATTAAAGTTGTGAGCGAGTGATTTGGCTACTGTGTAAATCAGTCTGCTCTGGAGCCCTCCCTCCTGAGCAAAGACAAAAATGTGTGAGCCGGAGGCTAAAAAACTGTGAGCTGGCTCACACTAACTCAGCTTAGAGGGAACATTGGTGACCATAACTCCAGCCTTGGAGACTGAGCTTGGGGACTGGTAATACTAGGCAGGGTGCAGCTGACCAGAAAATAGCTGCCCTGGGAACAACAGCAAAAACGTCGGGACGTTCCAAGCAATTGTCATCCTAAGAGGGAGGCTGCTGTTCCTGAATGGATAGGGTTGCCAGCAATGTTCCCTCTAAGCTGTGAAGTCTTGTGAGCAAGAATTCTTCTTTGTGAGCTACTGGCATTAAAGTTGTGAGTTTCCTTAAGTATGGCCTGTTTTCCAATATGGACAATACTTAGGGCTGCCAGCTCTGGGTTGGGAAATACCTGGAGATTCTGGGGGTGGAGCCTGAGGAGAGCTGGGTTTGGGAAGGAGAGGGACTTCAGTGGAGCATAATGCCACAGAATCCACCTTCCAAAGTGGCCATTTTGTCTAGGTGAACTGATCTCTGTCACCTTGAGATCGATTCCCACCTAGAGATTGGCAACCCCATGGATGGAAGCTCCATGAAAAGAGGTGAAGGAAAGGCAGGGTTTACCCTTTGCTTTGAGGAAGAAGAAAATTGGACTTCACTTTAGTGATGATTGCGCTATAGGATTAGACTGAAAAATGGGAGACCGCTTGCAAACACTGCAAAACTCGGAGTTTTACTACCTGAAAGTGCTTTTCCCATGAAGCACTGAAGCAAGAGGTCAAGCTTAAATAATGGAAGCCCTTGTTTTCACAGCCACTAGCAACAGTTGGGAAGGGCTGTGGGTAGGTATATGGAGGGGCACGTGTTAGGCGTGGAGATCCATCTCGGCGAGAGGATGATGCATTGTTTTAATTGTTACATGTTATTTGTTACATCTGGCTGGGAGGGTGGGATAGAAATTCGATAAAATAAATAAAAAAATAAAAAATAATGTAACTTGTGGTAAAAAATCAGAAGCAAAACTCCAGAAGTAACATACATACCTCTAGGAATCGATGGAAACTCTATGGTAAACCAATAAATATCTGAAAATTCCTAGAGCTACCCAATGTCTCCTCCAGTTTTTTACGGGGAGTGATGTGATGTCACAGCTGTTTTCATTCGGGGTGAAACTCAAGGGAAAGCGCTCATACTTATCTGAGTTCTGGGGAAATACCTCTTCTCAGTGGGACATCAGGAACGAAAGTTCTCACTAGGGATCCCTCTCTCACACGGATGGAAAAAGCCAACCACGTGTGTGCCTCCTTGGTGTGCACTTCCAAGGAAGCCCGGGAGGATCGCCTGTAGCAGAGCTTCGGCTGCCTAATGTGGAGGGGTGTGTGTGTTTGTCTCGCTAGCTTTTGCTGGCTAGCGGTCTTTGCAGCTTAAGTTGCAAGGGGGGGGGATGAGCTAACCCTAACCAGAGAAACAAAGGCTGTGTTCCTCTTTTTAAAACCTTCTAAGGGGGTTTGGCTTAAGGCCAATCTGTCCCTAAAAGTCCATCCCCTTGCTAACCCTATAGGTTGACGACTTGTGACGCTCTGCCTAGAGGGGAGGGAGAAATATTTAAATCCTAGACCTAACTTCAAAGCAGAGCCATGTGGTCAGGTGTCAAAGCCATATAACCATGGAAACCTTTGATTTGTAGATCGATGCCTTGGTCCCAAGCAGGCCATACAGGATGTTTTCTTGTGATGCAGAACCAGATAGTTGGGGAGTTACGTGCAATTACCGAAGTCCTGTAATGGTGGGAGACTTGTCATTCTGGCAAAGTCTCCAGGCTGAGCTTTAATG
This sequence comes from Gekko japonicus, assembly GCF_001447785.1. Classification (NCBI taxonomy): domain Eukaryota; kingdom Metazoa; phylum Chordata; class Lepidosauria; order Squamata; family Gekkonidae; genus Gekko; species Gekko japonicus. The sequence continues at coordinate 133,372 of NW_015167128.1, read as the reverse complement.
GCGAAGGTCTTCTTTATGCAGAGGCATCCTGGGAAGGTTTGGGGTGTTCACAGCTCCATTAGCATAGGCAGCACAAACCTGGCTCCTTGCAGCTTTCATGTGCAGCACGAGATGCAGAGCAAGCAAACCCAAGACAGCATTTCCCACATTTGCCATACACACCAGCACAAAAGATCCTTCACAGACATACAGCATCAACATAAATAATACAGATAAAAGCACACATGGTAACACACGACACCAACTACAGCATTGTTTTAATTGTTACATGTTATTTGTTACATCTGGCTGGGAGGGTGGGATAGAAATTCGATAAAATAAAAATAAAAATAAAAAATCATGTAACTTGTGATAAAAAATCAGAAGCAAAAATCCAGAAGTAACATACATACATCTAGGAATCAATGGAAACTCTATGGTAAACCAATAAGTATCTGAAAATTCCTAGAGCTTCACAATGTCTCTTCCAGTTTTTTATGGGGAGTGATGTGATCACAGCTGTTTTCATTCGGGGGTGTGTGTCAGAGTGTTGGTGGGCAATGGGAGTGGGGGCAGCCCTACCACCAACTGACCTGAACTGAATTGACTAATTTGTATGAACTTCACAAAGCTATCATATCTGAACACATATCCTTGTTTTTGTTTCCAGGTGGGGCCTGAAGATCTCCCAGAATTATAGCTGATCTACAGAATACAGAGATTGGTTCCTCTGGAAGAAATGACTGCTTCACCCTCAGATCTCCAGGAATTTGCCAACCTGGAGTTGGCAAACCTATATTCTGCTCCATTGGTAGATCCAACCTACACGCTGAACACTGCTCTTCCAATTCACTTACAATGCACGTTACAACTGAATTGTGCTGTGTGAAATGGC
>NW_015167128.1:122140-132293 GCF_001447785.1 Gekko japonicus | reverse complement strand
AACAGTCCAGTGGCACCTTTAAGACCAAGTTTTATTCAGGTACAAGCTCTCCCTCCTCTGCATGTTCCCCCCCCAATAGCTAGCAATCCAAAACAGTACAGTGGAGCCTGAGCGGTGGGTGTTGCCTTATGACACACTTCCAGTGATGTCAGGGGGTGTGGCATATTCAAATAAGTTATGCTAATGAGTTATGGTTCTGCACCTCTTTTTCTACAAAATGACCCCTGGGTATCACCAACTCACGTTGTTGCCAAAAGGAAAAAATTGGATCTGTGCTAAAGAGCTCTTAAGCACCCTGGTTCCAACAAGCCTAAATTTGCCAGCCAAAAGGGGGCAACCGATAGTGATTAACAACAGAGAAAAGATTCCACCCACTTTATTGTTGTGAAAAAATATTTAGCGGACAACAGGAGTGCTCCTGGTCTGTTATTAAGGAAATGGTTCCATACCTTAGTGCAGGTGGGTTGAGGGAAGGAAGGAACCGGGGGGGGGGGGGAGGGGAAGGTTTTGATAATAAGTTTAAGGAAATGGTTTCTGTCTTTGAGTGAAGGCGCGGCTGGGAGATGGGAAGGAATGATAAGAAACCATTCAAAAATCACACCCCTAAGCCAGTACATGGTAAAGGTTGTGACATCATAAAAGAAACACAATTAATTATTTCCATATTGAGGCAGAGAGCAAAGGAGAAAATGAAGGGCCCTCGGCCAGAAAAGGGGAAACACGGTGGTAGTTGTGGAGGGGGAACACCCCTGTTCCGATCTTATCCTGCCAGCTCACAGGTAGCCCTGAAGCAGAGGCAGATCAGAGAACCATCCTGACTAGATCTACAGTGTGAATAGGCCGAAACTTTGGGGAGAATTAAGCCTTAGCTGCTGCTACCGAAAATCCTGTTCAGGCTCCCTGTCACAATCCATTCCTTAAAAAATAAAATTTAGGCCCCGTTCACATGGAGCATTTGCTGCACTGAAGGCACGATCATCCCGCAGATTTTCCGGCCACGATCACACCGGAACATCTGGGAAGCGTAGCTCACCCGTGGCTAACCCGTGGCTTCTCACCAAAGATGTGGAGTAAAAAACTACCACATATGAGGTACTAGTTTCCGGAACACGCGGGGCAGGGGCGGGCATCTGATTGCATTTCCGCATGAATCCCGTGGCATCCGGTGCCCGTCCATGTCCCATCGCAAACTGGATGGGGGTTTTTTGGTAAGTCTCCAAAGGATGCACACAAACGATCATACGCATGTGCAAACTTTGGTGAGAAAAAAATTCCCATTAGCCACGGAAGCGGCACCTAGCGATTGCCGGTGTGATCGCGCCGCGCCACTTCTTTGCCGCGCTGCAGGATAGCCGTGTGATCGGCACCTAACGGCCTAACCACGGGACCTTGATGGGACATGTGATCGGGCTGCCACGCGTTACTTTGCTCCGGGGCTAACAGCCACGCTCCCCCCCCCCACATTTTCCGGCCCGTGTGACCGGGACCTCAATTGGGTTTTAGCTACACAGTTCACAGCTGTGAGGACTAGAGATTTGGAAGGTTTTAAAGAAAACCTATGACTTGGAGGATGCCCACACCAAACTAGTTTTTTCATCTGCGTGTTATAATCACAGAACTCTGGGATCCATGTAGCCCTGAACAACAAACCTGTCGGTTGAGGTGTCATGTGTCAAAACTGCTGCTTGAACACTGGGGTGGCTAGGAAGAATGGGGTTCTCCTGGGACAGGCCTCAGAATAATGTGGCTTCCACAACTGAATTAGAACAACTGGCGGGTAAGGTGTATGGGTTCCAGCATGAAACTTTAGCTGCACGGAAATTCTTTGAAATGGCTAGGAAACACTCTGTTAGCATGAAAACTCTAAACAGGGTTTGTAGGAAAGGTCCCTTGGGAGGGACCAGCAAGAACACATTAACCTGTTCATAGGTCTCTCTGCAAAATCCGTACATACGTTACACTTAGGGGTGCCATTCCTCCAATCAGGGCAGGGGAGAAATCAGGTGCCATAGCAGGCATGATGACATCACTTCCAGAGGAAACCCAGAGGTGATGGCAGGTAGCTCTAGGAATCACTGGAAATGATTTCGGGTGATACCTAGAGCTACCCGCTGTCACTTCCGAATTCTCCCCAGAAGTGACATCATCATGCTCATGATGTCACCCCCCCCCACCAAGTCCCTGTCCCTAGCCCTTCCACCAGTTGCAAGGCTCAGCCTGGCAAACCTAGTTCCACTCTGCCATAGTATTTGCAATGTGGCACTTTCCCCATGGCTCCCATTTTTGAGCACAACCCTAGGAAGCAAACAATCTTATTGGGTAGGCAGGCACTGGTATTGCTGCAGCTGTAAGTGAAGATACTAAAGGAAAACCCCGCCTCCACTTCAGCTCCCATCCTGATTGCCTGTTATGAGCAGGGCACCAATTGTTCAGTGAGCAGTTTAGGCTGCTTGCAAGCAGTTCAGGCCTATCTGCCAGGTTACTTTCTGTACATATGTGGTACATGTGAACACCTCCCCCTCTTGTCACTGCTGCTTGACTGTGCTCCACACCACCAATTGCTTAATCTGTGCTTGAGTTGGGGTGGTTCGGGGATAGGGATCCCACCTTTGATGGGGTGCCATTGGCGCCAGCGCTGGAGGTTAGGAGCTTGGGAGTGCTCTTGGACGCCTCCTTAACAATGGAGGTCCAGGTAGCAGCCACTGCCAGGTCAGCCTTTTACCATCTTCGGCTGATGAGGCAGTTGGTTCCCTTCCTCGACCGCACCAGCCTAGCAACAGTGATCCATGCAATGGTCGCCTCAAGATTAGACTACAGTAATGCTCTCTACATGGGGCTGCCCTTGTCGCAAATTCGGAAGCTACAGCTAGTGCAGAATGCCGCAGCCAGGCTTTTGATGGGTCTCCCCAGGTGGGAGCACATCCAGCCTGTGCTGAGGACACTGCACTGGCTACCAATAGCATACCAAATTTGCTTCAAGGTGCTGGTTCTTACCTTTAAAGCCCTATATGGCAAGGATCCAACATACCTGAGGGACCGCCTTTCCCCATATATACCCCAGAAAGCACCACAGTCAGGGGTCCAAAATCGATTGACCCTCCCAGGCCCTAAGGATGCCAGGCTTGCTACCACCAGTGCCAGGGCTTTATCAGTGGCGGACACATCCTGGTGGAATGAGCTCCCAGAGGAGATCAGGGCCCTGCAGGATCTCTTGCAGTTCCACAGGGCCTGCAAGACGGAGCTCTTCCGCCAGGCTTTCAGCTAGGGAGCCGCCACCATTATAGAGCCCTGCCCCTTGGTTTTTGACACCTAGCCTGTGCTGCAGGAAGATCTTAAGCAGAATGACTGTTGGACCCAGGGGTCGTTTCGTAGAAAAAGAGCTAGGGGAACTCATTAGCATAACTCATTAGCATATGCCACACCCCCTGACATCACCGGAAGTGTGTCATAAGGCCACACACCCCGCCCCCAACGGTCCCGGCCGTTGCCGCCGGCCTTGCAGCTCCACTGCCGAGCCCCATGAGGGGCCCGGCGATGGACCTGCAAGGCCTGTGGGAGTGCAAAGAAGCCCCGCGAAGGCCCTCCCTGGCCCCAGGCAGGCAGGGGTGGGGAGAGGCAGGGAGGAAGCAACTTACCCTCCCTCTTCTCCTGCCTCCTCCTGGCTGATTGAGGGCCGGAAGTGGGGCGGCCGGAAGCAGGGGGCGGGGCTTCGTCATGTGCCCCCCCCCATACCTCACCCGGGGGAACTGCGTTCCCCCGCGTTCCCCCCCGAAATGACCTCTGGCTGGACCTCTGTGTACATCTTTAAAGTAAGCCATCTCAAACAAACAACTAATTAACCAACACCAGCAGTTTACGAACATGAATTGTTTTTAGATGATTTTATGTTGTTTTAACTGTTATTTATATATTGACTGTGAGCCACCCTGAGCCTGCATTGCAGGGAGGGCGGGGTACAAATTGGATCACTAAATAAAATAAATAAATAAATAAATAAATAAAGCATGAACAAAAAGTCAGTTTTATAAAATGGAGGGCCTGTAAAATGGAGCTGTTCCACCAGGCTTTCGGTTGAGGTGATGGCCTCCCCGCAAAGCGGCCCTGCAAAAGTGGCCCTACTGACATTGTACTGGAGAGCCAGTCTGGTGTAGTGGTTAAGTGTGCGGACTCTAATCTGGGAGAACCGGGTTTGATTCCCCACTCCTCCACTAGCACCTGGCTGGATGACCTTGGGCAAGCCATAGTTCTGGCACAGCTGTCCTTGAAAAAGAGCCGTTTCTGTCAGAGTTCTCTCAGCCCCACCTACCTCACAGGGTGACTGTTGTGGGGAGGGGAAGGGAAAGGAGTTTGTAAGCCGCTCTGAGACACCTTTGGGTAGTGAAGGGCGGGGTATAAATCCAATCTCCTCTTCTTCTTCTAGATGTCTACCACCTGTCCAGCTGATGGAACTAATAGAGAAAGTCATGTTGCCTTTAGTTTAAGAATTTAATTTGTTTTAAATGATTTTACATTTTGATTATATTGTAAATGAAAAAGTGATGTTATCTGCCCTGAGCTCACACGTGGGAAGGGCAGGATACAAATGCAATAAACAATAAATAAATAAACACTGTATTTTTTTTAAAAAAAGTCTTACAATTTGGTGTTTGTTGATTAATGCTGATGAAGGGCTGTTGATCTGTCTGGACCTGCAGCAGTTTGCACATGCATATGTGAATTCATAGTTTTCCACTCCTTCTTCTTCTTCTTCTTCTTCTTCTTCTTCTTCTTCTTCTTCTTCCTCCTCCTCCTTATCACAATCCACATGGATTTTGTCCATGCAGGGAAAGGGTAATCCTCTTTCTTTTTTCACTAACTGAATTGCCGGTTGGAGCCTACACACTGTCTTTCACTTGAAGAGCTCAGGGACAGTGAAAGACTTTGAAACAGATGCACCAGTCTGGCTGTTTAAGTAGATAGATTTCAGGTGGGTAGCCGTGTTGCTCTGAAGCAATAGAACAAAGTGTGAGCCCAGCGGCACCTTTAAGACCAACAGAGTTTAATTCTGGGTGTAATGTATCTGAAGAGGTGTACATGGACACGAAAGCTTACACCCAGAATTAAACTTTGTTGGTCTTGAGGTGCCACAGGACTCAAAATTTGTTCTAGCAGAGTACTCCCTGTACTATGGCAGCAGAAATTAGACGAATGGGACTCATTAAGATCGTCAGGTGTATGGGGTGCCCTGGCTACCTACACACGTGCTACTTTTAAGCTGCTGAAAGTGAAAGATTGTTTCTTTGAGTGAGTACTTTATAAGCCTAAGTAGAAAAACATGGTTGCAATTTACCCACCTGGGAATATTAACCATTGAACACAGTGGGAGTTAATTCCTAATAAATATCTGCCCTGACTTGAATGGCTCAGGCTAGCCCAATCTTGGAAGCAAAGCTGGACCGGACCTGGTTAGTACATGGATGGGAAACCACCAAGAAAGTCCAGAGTTGCTAGGAAGAGATAAGCAGTAGCAAAAGACCTCCAAACTTCTCTTGCATTGAATACCCTACAACATTACCAGAACTGGGCCCCAACTTGATGGATCTTCCCCCAAACATGTGCATAGATTTAAGGTTGCATCCAAGTAGGGTTGCCAGTTGTAGGTTGGGAAATAGCTGGAGATTTTGGGGGTAGAGCCTGGGGAGGGCGGGATTTGGGGAGGGGAGGGATCTGAGCAGGGTACAATGCCATAGAGTCCACCCTCCAAAGCAGCCATTTTCTCCAGGGGAACTAATCTTGGTCACTTGGAGTTCCACTATAACAGCGAGAGATCTACAGGTGCTACCTGGACGTTGGCCACCCTAGATCCAACCAACCTTTGCACTGGTGAAAAGGGAAGGAGCGGTCCCATTCGACCATTGAGAATCAGGGGACATGCATGGATAAAAGGCTTGTGTGATGTTGTAAGGAAGGGAACTGGGCAAGCTAGAGTGAAAAAGCTGACTGAATCAGCGCAGTGCAATGGTTAAGAGTGTTGGGGCTAGGATCTGGGAGCCCCAGGTTCGAATCCCTGCTCTGCCATGGCAACTTGCGGAGTAACTTTGGGCCAGTCACATACTTGTAGCCTAACCAACATAAGAACATAAGAGAAGCCAGTGTTGGATCAGGCCAATGGCCCATCCAGTCCAACACTCTGTCACACAGTGGCCAAGAACACCAGGTGCTGGGGTCAGTTATTTGTGAGGATCACTGGGGTCAGTTATTTGTGAGGATCTAATAGAGAAGGGGAGAACACGGTAAACCACTTTGGGTCCCCCCACTGAGGAGAAAAGTGGGGTATAGATGAAGTAAATAAAAAAAATTCAGCTTCAAAGTCATACTGGATGATTTCCACAACCGATCAAATTCCAGCAACTTGGATTAGTGACAAATTAATGGTTAGAACAGGCCTCGAGCTGGAACCTTGGCATGGCTGGGGGCCTGCAGGGCAGAGGATTGGTTATAATTGTGTTTTCCATCGGAAACCTCCTAACAGGATGCATCTTATTTTTTTTTAAAGGATTTAATTGTTATTATCTCTTCTAAGAGGCAGGATGTTAATAAGATAGATACTTGGCACAAATATTGAATATAACTATCCCGAAACTGTAAAACTTCACTAATGAAACGTTTCCATTGACGTAACGAACTTTAAGAATAAATTATGGAAAAGGAATTAAGTATAAAGTATGCAAATAATAATTTTTTTTTAAAAAAACCCAACCCTGTGCCATTAATGACTTCCTCTCGTAGATATATCTTGTAAGATACATTTTAAAATGTGTTAAATAATAAGCCCTTTGTCAATAATCTGATTCGACACTGTTTTCCTTTTGTATCCTGTGGGGTTTTTTTTTGGTAATCTCGTTTTTAATGTTTTGTAATTTAGAAGGTTCTTCTTTAACTGTTTGTTTGTCTTGATTGGTGGTTGTTTTTTCTTTGAAAAATTAATAAAATTAAAAAAGAATAATGGTTGGGTTCTGCAAATGTATGTTCATCACTGGATGACTCCAACAAACTGGCGGCTACCAGGGCCAGAGCTTTTTTGGTGGCGGCTCCTTCCTGGTGAAACAAGCTCCCGGAGGAGATCCGGGCCCTGTGGGACCTTGTGCAGTTCCGCAGGGCCTGCAAGACGGAGCTCTTCCACCAGGCCTTTGAGTAGGAGCCACCACTATCATAACATCATTATTGTACCATCATTATCGTACCAACATTATTTTACCATCATTACTAACTGGCCCTGTGAAGAGAGAACGACAGTGTCACGTGGAACTGACAGCATTGATTGGATCAGAGGTCATTTCGGGGGGGAACGCGGGGGAACACAGTGCCCCCGGGTGAGGTGCAGGGGGGCGGGGCACATGACGCAGCCCTACCCCCTGCTTCTGGCCGCCCCGCTTCCAGCCCTCATTCAGCCAGGAGGAGGCAGGAGAAGAGGGAGGGTAAGTTGCTTCCTCCCCGCCTCTCCCCACCCCTGCCTGCCTGGGGCCAGGGAGGGCCTTGGCGGGGCTTCCTCGCACTCCCGCTGGCCTTGCAGGTCCACCGCCGGGCCCCTGATGTCAGGGGGTGTGGCATATGCTAATGAGTTATGCTAATGAGTTCCCCTAGCTCTTTTTCTACGAAATGACCCCTGGATTGAATGTACCATCTTTGAGATGCCATCTTGATGGAAGATTATTCTGGAACATCTAGAGCACTTAACATGTTGTAATACTGTGTTGTTGTTGTACTATGGTCCTGTTCACACTAGGCGATTTGGGCCGGGAGCGGGACAGTTCGGGGGCGGAGCAAACCGGCGCGATCACACCACAACATCTGGGAAGCGTGGTGCTTCCGTCCCCCAACTGGCCCTTCCCCGCGAAAATCCGCCCCAACTTGCAACCACCTACCTTGGTGGTTCATCAGGAAGCTGCGCGGCCAGCCGGGCCGTTTGATCGCCGGCGCGATCTTGCGCTGGCGCATCCCCGGCGCCTAACCGAACTGCGCATGCTCGGACATGCGCAGTTCGGCAGGCTCCCCGTCAGGGCCGTGTTTTCTCCCCGGCGTCTGATCGTGCCGGGGAGAAAAGGCGGCGCGGCCAGGGGATCCGTGGGATCCCTCCGCGCCGTTTCAACTTTGGCACGGCTTTTAAAAGCCACGCTTTTGGGCGGCTTTTCCCCTGCCGTGTGGCAGGGGCCAGTGAGACTTTTGCTCCACATTTGTTATGTCTGATGTTTAAGAACATAAGAAGAGCCCTGCTGGATCAGACCAGTGGTCCATCTAGTCCAGCATCCTGTCTCACACAGTGGCCAACCACTTCCTCTGGTGGTCGAACAACAGGGCATAGAGGCCGAGGCCTTCCCCTGATGTTGTCTCCTGGCTCTGGGACTCTGAGGTTTAGTGTCTCTGAATGTGGAGTCTTCCTTTAGTTACCATGCAACTATTGATACACCTGTCCTCCATTAAGGTGCCCAATCCAGAGGTGTCAAAGTCATTTGTTACGAGGGAAGGATCTGACATAAATGTCACTTTGTTGGGCTGGGCCATGAGTGCCATGAAATGTAATACCAAGGAACGGAGATATAAACTTTATAAAGGGCACAGGTAAAAACTCAATCAATGATATTATTTTTTACTCAAAATACAAATGTGCTTAAAACATTAACACTCTTACAGTACTTCCTTACAGTATCTCCCTCGTGCCTGCCCTCCCACTTTCACCGTGTGTTACACATTAACACTGGGACAGTATACAGGGACATAATGCACAGCCTCTGTCATCTGGCAATAAAGGTTGCTCATGGGCAGGATAAGAGCCCTGGGTAGGTCAATTCCGGCCCATGGGCCATATGGTTGACACCCCTGGTCTAATCTCTTTTAAGCCTGTCTGTGCCTATAGTCGTCACTACATCCTTTGGCAGCAAATTCCAGATTTTAATCTCATTGTATAGAGAAGTATTTCCTTTTGTCCATCCAGAATCTACTGCCCATCAACTTCACTGGATGCTTTTCAGTTCTAGTATATTGGGAGAGGTAGATAAAGTTCTCTCTGTCCACACAGTCTGTTCTGTGCATAATTTTATAAACCTAGATCACGTCTCTCCTTTAGTCCTCTCTTTTCTAAACTAAAATGATTTCATGATGCTCAGGTTGTCATTTTATATCTTTTCCTTTTATAAGCTGCCTTGTGAGAAAAGTGAGCTGGAAGATTTAAATAAAGAAATATGCCTACCTCACAGGGTTGTGTGATAGGTTTAAATTGAAAGGAGCGACTTATACCACCCTCGGCTTGTTTAAACCAGACAAAAAATGATCATAGTTTTAAGGTCTTGCCATGTTCATCTTTTCCCCTAACTTGGGGGGGGGGGAACCCCATGTTCTTTAGAATATTGATGTTTTAATTAGTGTTTTATATAAGGTGTCTAGAATCTGAGCCGTGACGCCACATGCAGGCTTAGAGTGCCATCTGGTGTTATAAAATGGGAAGTCAACAAAGATGGTTTCTCATAATACACTGCTGTCAAGCAGCAGCTGGCTTATGGAGAGGCCTCGTGGGGTTTTCAAGGCAAGAGATGAACAGTGGCAGCTCACCATTGTCTTCCTTTGCAGAGTGACCCTGGAGTTCTTGGGTGGTTTCCCATCCAAATAATAACCACAGCCAACCCTGCTCAGCTTCTGAGATCGGACAAGCTTGGACTAGAATCTGGGCTCTTCACACTGAAATGTCTTATTTCCAAATCTGCACAGGATCAGAGAGGCTGGAAAGGATACAGGACATCTGAGATGATGGGGCTCTGTCTTTTGGAAAACCATCATGGCCCTGAGAATCGGATGGGTGACATCACTTGGGACCTGCGGCTGGTGCGCAGGGGCAATGTGTAGGGTAGGATTGCCAAGTCGTTTGGTGAGCTGGAGCGCGGGGCTCCCGGCTGGCGTCTGGAGTGTGTGCGCGCCGCATGCACATCACCCGAAAGTGATGTGACGCCGCCGGGCACGCTGGGGGCGGGAGCACGGCCATCTGAGGAAAAACCATAGAGTTTTCCCTTGGATGACCGTGGCCCCGCCCCCAGCGTGCCTGGAGTCGTCACGTCACTTCTGGGTGACGTGCACATCGGGGTGGGGTTCCCCCCGGGGCCTGATCCGCCAGCGGCGGGGAAAC
>NW_015167128.1:112358-122086 GCF_001447785.1 Gekko japonicus | reverse complement strand
GTAGGGAAGGAGGGGGGGCAATGCCCCCCATCCCTGAATTTTAAGCCTGTGTTGTCTACAATGAACTATGCTTGGCGTTCAGAGGCTTAGTACCTTCATAACTAGGATTGCCAGGTCCATCAGATGAGTGGGTGGGGGACACAGGGGCACTAATTGGGAACGGGGAGGGAAGAAGCCGGAAATAAATGCAACAACATAGGCACATTGTAGAAGTCGGGGACACTGTGCCTATGTCATCCGGAAGTGACATAGGCACATTGTGGATGTCAGGGGCGATGCTTTAGCTTGTGGGCAAAACCTCTATGGTAAAATTAACTTCTTACCATAGAGCATTGCCCCAAAACCCGAGCGTCACCTCCTCGATGTCATTGACGTGCCTACATCATTTCCAGGTCACGTAGGCACGTCGTGTTTATTTTTGGTTTCTTGCCTGTTTTGGGGGGAGGGTAATTTCCCCAGGCTTCCTGATAGCCCTGAAGTGGGGGAGGGGCTCCAAACCCAGAGATCCCCCCCAACTGGGGACTGGCAACCCTATTCATAACTGGTTAGTGGTTTTATCTAGAGTGTCCTCAGGCCTGGGCCCCAGGCTAAGAGCCCCAGGCCAAGAGCCCTTTGACTCTTGCCCTTTGGCTTGTGCCTCTGCCTAGGAGGAGCCTTACAGTTCAGAGGCCCACAGCCCCCACCTCTCAGCAGTAACAGGAGAGGGTGGGGGCCTGCAATTAGCCCCAGGCAAACAGACCTTGCTCAATGAGCAACAGACCCAAGGACCCAAACAGACCCAAACAAAAACACTACTCTCCAGCAGGCTACAAGCACCCACTCACCCTTAAACTCACTTCGGTTAATGCTCCCCAGTAGTTTAGCAGTTTACGAAATGCAAAAAACCAAAACACCCACTCACCTTCCCAGTAGCGCTCTCCTGGGTTCTTTCTCCCAGCCCAACTGGCTCAGACTAACACGGCTACCCTTTGAAAGCATCCAGTTGGTACAGAATGCTAGAGCCTGGTTACTGTTTGGCTCCAGGTGGAACATGCATATCACACCCTTTCTGTGTCACTCAGTTGGTTATCAATTGTTACTGGGTTCAATTCAGGCTACCTCCCACAAAGCCCTTAATGGCCTTGGAAGCCTGTACCTGCTGGACAGCCTCTCCTGCTACACTCTGCCCCCCCCCACTGCCGCTACCCCTTTCCCAAGCATGGCTTGCTTCCACATCAGTGCCCCCCTACTTATTTAAAGGCCCCCCTGAATTACAAACTCCTGGCTACAGGCCTGCTCATTTGAGCGAAGCCTTCGGAAGGTGCCACCCTGCAAATGGGTAAGAACAGCAACTGCCCATGTTCAGGAGGGAATTTTAGAAAACGATTAGAACTGCAGTAGAACGGAGCAGTCCAGGAGGGTGGCTTTATAATTGTAATGTATCCACCATGACCACGTGTGCGACCGTTGGACCATGCGGTCGCACACAGAGGGAGACCCAATCCAAGTTATCTACCAAGGAAGTTGGGTGGTTGTGGCTGTGCGTAAGTTCTATACCAGTCTATACAGAGGTCAGATGGCCAATGAGACGCTCGCTATATCCCAGGAAGTGAGACAACACGCTAGGATTAAGAATAAATGTTGTCTTTACTAAAGGTTTCTGCAGTCATACAAAATCAGAATCACACACACAGTTATACAAGCTCCTTAGTTACAATAGTACATCAGAACAATTACAGCATAGAAAATAACAAAAGCATCAAAATGGGGATGACACAATGGGGCACGGCTATACTCATCTGAGGTCCAGCTGAGGAAGAACTCTCCTCCTTGGAAGGATGGGCAGCCGAAAGCAGCAGCTTGTGAACTCCAAGGCACACAGGTAGGACCAGCCAAACCACGTGTGAGCTCTCTGGGTCGCGACTCCCGGAGAACTTAAGTAGTAGAGTCACTTGTAGCACCTTAGTGCACTGCTATGGGGAAGGTGGGTTAACCAGAGAGACAAAGGAGAGTTTCTCCTTAAATAAACTCTTTTTTGGGGCATGTGCTATCCAGCCATAAATTATCAAATCCGTCCCCTAAACTATCACTACTGGATGAGGGGGGCTTGACGAGGGGATGACGCTCTACTAAGGGGTGGTGGCAATATGCAGATCCTATCCCTACATCAAAGGTGCCTTTTGGTGAGGTGTGAATCTTCCGTTCCCATGGACACCTCTTGACTTGCAGATCTGGTGCCTGCTCCAAGGCCATAAATGCTATTGTCTTCAGATCTCCAAACCAGATTAGGTGCAGAGGGTTACGTGATTCCTGGCATTCCGGTGATGTCGGGGTTCGCTGGGGGATTTTCCATAACTCTCCAAGTGGGTGCAATGGCGCGGTGTCTCCTCTATCCCAATGCATGACGGGATACCTTCTCCAGGGAAGCACATGGTCCGTATGTGCAACGGCAGTCCCAGGCCAGCCTATCTCTAGGCAAGCATGAGATGCAGAACAAAGCAACACAACCAAACAGCAGTCCCTGAATACACATTGCATAGACACACAGACAGCATCACCACTATACAGAAATACAAACATAAGTTCATATAGTTACAGTGACTAGTGGGTGTGTTTTGGTGGTGGGTTTCTGGGCATATATACCGACCTGCGTGCCGGGGGTTCTTGTCTTGTTCTGATCTAATAAAGTACTCTTGCTGAATCACTCCACGTTTCCGAGTACTTTTCAATAATGAAATAGGATCATAGTCCAATGCAATAATTATTCTTGGTATCCTTTTGCTTTTACGGTGTGTTCCGCTGTTGTAAATCCACTATGCCTTGCCTAGGCAGTTTGTGGGTTTGTATTATCTTCTAATTCTGTAATCCTACCCCAGCTGAATCGTTTATTCATTACCTTATGCTGCATAATACTGCAATCAGCCATGACTCTCAACAAGAAAGGTAGGTCATAAATAAAGTAAATAAATATATTTATAAATGACTGGAGATGCCTGGGATTGAATCGGAGACCTTCCATGTGCAACACCGTTGCTTTACGCTGCAGTGCCAGAGCCTTTCCCTTTCATATAAAGTAGGGGGCAAATTAGATGTGTGCTGTTGGGGATCTGAGACCACAGTCCTTGATGGGTAACTACTGTAAATATTAAGCAGCTGCAGCAAGGATTGCCCACCGGCCTGGAGAAAAATGCCCTATCACGTCAAGAGAGGTTTAATGTACGAAACAAACAACTGAAGCCTTTTATGGCAATAACATTACTTGGTAAATAGCATCCCCAGATGTCTGTATTAAAGGGACAAGGTGTTTTTCTCCAGGACTGCTGGCAACCATATGAGACACAGGACAGCCCAATAAGGATTGGGACTGCAAGGCCTGTTTTTAAGAAATGGTTCCCCTTCTTGCTGTTTCCTCAGTCAAATGCGCCCTTCGGTTAAATTTTACACTTTTACAGAACGGTTGTAGTAGGGTTGCCAAGTCCTACCTTAAGCCGCAGTGGGGGACTCCTGGCTTGCATAGAGTTTTCCCTTGGATGACCGCGGCCCCGCCCCCGGCGCGCCCGGCGTGGCTGCGTCACTTCCAGGTGACGTGCTGACGCCGGGCATGTCCCGTGCTTTGGGGGTGGCGTTCCCCCTGGGGCCCGATCCGCGGGGAACGGGCCTCTGGGGCGGGGTTTTCCCCGCCCCCCGGGGGGACTTGGCAAGCCTAGGTTGTAGCCAGGATTTTTCAGTGTGTGTGTGGGGGGGCAATTTCTTTTCTTGTGGGGCACATACAGACACACACTCTTCAGCCAGAATAAATGATGCATCCTCCATTCCTAAACAGTTTTCTAGCCCACAGACCTCTGAACCAAATGCAAAACAAATGCAGGGACTCTGTTCTCTCCTTCCCACTGTCGAGGGGGGGGGCTGAGCTGGATGGGAAGTGGGGGGGCCTTGGCCGTAAATCAGGGGGCTGGGCCCCAAGAGGCCCCACTGTAGCTACAGGCCCGCACGTTTAGCCCCAGTAGGCAAAAGAGAGAGCCAGTGTGATGCAGTAGTCAAGAGTGTTTGACTAGTATCTGAAAGACCCAGGTTCAAATCCTTATTTGTGCAATGGAAGCTTGCTGGGTGACCTTGGGCCAGTCACGGTCTCTCAGCCCAACCTACCCCACAGCGTTGTTGGGAGGGTAAAACAGAGGAGAGGAGAACAATGCAACCTGGTTTGGCGTTCAGAGGCTTAGTGCCTTCATAACTGGGGAGGGTTATCAACTCTGGGTTGGGAAACACCTGGAAATTTGGGCTGAAGCCTTGGGGAGGGGAAGGACATCATCAGGGTATAATGCCATAGAAATTCAGGGCTATTTTTGGGCAGGAACGCACAGGAACGGAGTTCCGGCTGGCTTCAGAGTTGGCCATGCCCACTA
Source organism: Gekko japonicus (assembly GCF_001447785.1). NCBI lineage: Eukaryota > Metazoa > Chordata > Lepidosauria > Squamata > Gekkonidae > Gekko > Gekko japonicus. Next base: position 117,704 of record NW_015167128.1, on the reverse strand, counting down.
CAGCCAAAACCTCTGCGTGTGTGGCTACAGAGGGAAGGCCTGGAGAGCAAACCCCCCCCCAGTGACTCCAAGGTGGGCCAGGGGGGGGCTGGAAGGATCAGGGAGGTATTTAAATGCCTACCCGTGCCTTCCCCAGCCTGTCGAAGGGCCGGCTTGCCCAGGCTTCCCGCAGCCACGGGGCACCCGGGCATGCTAAGGGTAGGCATGGGGTGTGGCCTAATATGCTAATGAGTTCCTGTTGTTGGGCATGGCCTGTTATGCTAATGAGTTCCTGCTGGGCTTTTTCTACAAAAAAAGCCCTGCATAGAATCCACCATCCCAAACATCCATTTTCTCCAGGAGAGCTGATCTCAGTTGTCTGGAGACCAGTTGTAATTCCAGGAGGTCTCCAGCCTCAACCTAGAGGTTGGCAACTGAATTTAAGACAACAACCACATAAGAACATAAGAGAAGCCATGTTGGATCAGGCCAATGGCCCACCCTGTCCAACACTCTGTGTCACGCAGTGGCCAAAACCCAGGTGGCATCTGGAGGTCCACCAATGGGGACAGAACTCCAGAAGCCCTCCTACTGTGGTCCCCCAAGCACCAAGCATACAGGGCATCACTGCCCGAGACAGGGTGTTCCATCTATACCTTGTGGCTAATAGCCACTGAGGGACCTCTGCTCCATATGTTTATCCAATCCCCTCTTGAAGCTGTCTGTGCTTGTAGCCACCACCACTTCTTGCAGCAGTGAATTCCATGTGTTAATTACGCTTTGGGTGAAGAAGAAGGTACACACTGTTGTTGTTGTTCAGTCGCACAGTCGAGTCTGACTCTTCACGACTCCATGGACCACATCATGCCAGGCCCTCCTGTCTTCCGCCATCCTCTGGACTTTGCTCAATTTAATGTTCATTGCATTGATAACACCGTCTAACCGTCTCATCCTTTGTTGTCCCCTTCTTCTTTGACCTTCAATCTTTCCCAGCATCAGGGTCTTCTCCAGTGAGTGTTCCCTTCTCATTGGGTGGCCAAAGTATTTGAGCTTCCGCTTCAGGATCTGGCCTTCCAGGGAACAGTCAGGGTTTATTTCTTTTAGGATTGACTGATTTGATCTCCTTGCAGTCCGAGGGACTCTCAAGAGTCTTCTCCAGCACCATAATTAGAAAGCATCTATTCTTCGGCACTCGACCTTCCTTATAGTCCAACTTTCGCTGGCATACATTACTACTGGGAATACCATGGCTTTGATCATACGGACTTTTGTTGGCAGAGTATGTCTCTACTTTTTATTATGCTATCTAGGTTTGCCATTGCTTTCCTCCGAAAGGAGCAGGTGTCTTTCAATTTCATGGCCGCTGTCACCATCTGCAGTGATCTTGGATCCCAGGAATGTGAATTCTGTCACTGCTTCTATGACTTCCCCTTCTATTTGCCAAGGAGTGATGAGGCCGGATGCCATGATCTTAGTTTTTTTTGATGTTGAGTTTCAAGCCAACTTTTGCGCTCTCCTCTTTCATCCTGAGCAAGAGGCTCTTTAGATCCTCATCACTTTCTGCCATTAGAATGGTATCATCTGCATACCTGAGGCTGTTGACGTTTTTCCTGGCAATCTTAATTCTGGCTTGTGATTCATCAAGGCTGGCATTTCACATGATGTACTCTGCATATAAATTAAATAAACAGGGTGACAATATTCATCCTTGTTGTACTCTATTTCCTATGTTAAACCAATCAAGGCACACACTGAGACACATAAATATCAGTACCTGATTTCTGGTCTGATGAATCGGGAGGGACTGAAACATCCTTTCTGCCAAGTCATGAACCCAACCCAAGTCTCCCCCACTCCCTTGCAGCGAATAATGCCAGGACATCTGCTTGTGGATCACCATCTTTGGGAGTGGTGTGATCTTCATTCACTCTGGCCAGAGCTAGAAACCAGTAACTCGTAGGTGCAAGTTAAAACGTACTTGGCTGTTCGAATCCCGAACAGTCACTTTGGGTGGCCAGAAAATGGAGTTTGGCAACTCCTTGTCTGTGGTTTGATCAAGTTTCTGTTACCTGAAGTGAAAGAGGTGTGCCCTGGCCTGAGGACTCTTTCTTGGAGTGAATCCTAATATTATAATTCAGTAGTTGCTGCTTTTTAAAGTGAGACGAAAGCAATGGGGAAGGGGGGAAGAAGCTGATATTGAGCAGAAGGGTCCCCTGGAATTGGCTGTGCTGGGGCAGGCTCGTAGGGTTGCCAACCTCCAGGTGGGAGCTGGAGATCTCCCAGAATGACCGCAGATCTCCAGATCTCAGAGATCAGTTCCCCTGGAGAAAGTGGCAGGATGGACTTAATATCCCGATACCGTGCTGAGTACCCCTCCCCTCCCCAAATCCCACTACCTGCGCATTCTACACCCAAATCTCCAGGAATTTCCCAACCTGAAGTTGGCAACAGTAGGAGAGGCAGAAATCAGATAAAGTCTGTGTTGGATGTTAGCAGTCCTTAGTTTGCAATGAAGGTCGCAAGTGCCAGGGGCGGGGGAGCCTTGAGCCTTTAATAAATGTTTAATAGGATGTTATTTTACCAAGCAGTGTTATTTAGCCTCACACACTGAAAAATTTCCACTGCATTTTCCACATACTAAACTACTCTGTTAAAGGACATTTTTCTCTAGGCCACTCGGCAATCCTATTTAGACCTCAGTCACCAGCCAAGGAGGTTGGAAACAGTAGGAAAGGTACAAGGAATCTTGGGGGATGTAGTTCAAGGGAAAGGGGGAAATTGCTCCGCACCTTGTAAAATCACAGTTCTCCACTATACTTTGAGGAAGCTGTCACAATTCAGATGGGCAGCCAAGTGGAAGATTAATTTTATTTCTCACCTGTGTGTATTTTAAGTGGCGAAGCTAATGGAGCATAATGCATTGTGCTGTTAGTTTTGTTTAATCAACACGGTATAATAGAGTTTATAACTTCTGGGAAGTTTTCCTGTCGCTTTTAGGAGGAGGGCTTACAAGGTTGCCAGCCTCCAGGTGGGGCCTGGGGATCTCCTGGAATTACAGCTCATCTCCAGACCACAGAGATCAGTTCCCCTGGAGAAAATGATTGCTGTGGAGGGTGGACTCTGCGCGATCGGCACTGAGATCAGCTGGTAACAACTTACTGGTGATCCCCGTCCCTAGGGAGGTCCGGCTGTCCTCGACCTGGGCCAGGGCCTTTTCGGTCCTGGCCCCGACCTGGTGGAACTCTCTGCCACATGACATCAGGGTGCTGCGGGCTCTGATGCAATTCCGCAAGGCCTGTAAGGCAGAGATGTTCCGCCAGGCTTTTGGTTGAGGGCAGCAATGGTTAAAACTGGCACCCTCCTTTTTTTTAGTTTTGGCCCCATGTTCCCTTCCCCACCCTGCTGCACAGAGAGCGTGGCACCTGGCTAGGGTTGCCAAGTGTAAATTCCTCCGGAGTGGGGGACTCCCATCAAACGTCTGGAGCGTGCGCGATGCGCGCGTGCACTGCACGCACGTCACCCGGAAGTGACGTGATGCCGCGGGGCATGCTGGGGCGGGGCCACGACCATCCGAGGGAAAAACATAGTTTCCCCTCGGATGACCGTGGCCCCGCCCCCAGCGTGCCCGGCATGGTCGCGTCACTTCTGGGTGACGCGCACGTCGAGGTGGGGTTCCCCCCCGGGGCCTGATCCGCCGCCAGCAGGGAACGGGTCTCTGGGGCGGCGGTTTCCCCGCCCCCTGGGGGGACTTGGCAAGCCTACACCTGGCAAAAAGGACTGATTGCCATCTGGATTGTTTTATTAGTGCACTGTGATAATTTTATTATGCTTCTTGTATTTTATCTGTTTTAATGCTGTAAATTGCCCAGAGCCAGCTTGCGAGGTTGGGCGATTCACAAATCTAAATAATAATAATAATAATTGTCCCCCACTGAGGTCCCTGTCCTCCCCAGGCTCCACTCACAAATCTCCAGGAGTTTCCCAACCTGGATCTGTCAAATCTAAGTCACTCTTAATGTTTCTGCACCCTCAAGGACATGACCAATTTTCACATGAAGCTGCCTTATAGTGAATCAGATCATTGGTCAATCACAGTCAATATTGTCTACTCGGATTGGCAGTGGGTCTCCAGAGTCTGAGGCAGAGGTCTTTCGCATTCACCTACAGCCTGATCCTTATAGCTGGAAATGCTGAGGATTGAACCCGGGACCTTCTGCAGGCCAAGCAGATGCTCTACCACTGAGCCACAGCCTCTCCCCAATCTTCCTTTCTCGGGGCTGTTTCTGCCGCTCAAATCACTGTCAAATAAAAGAGGGATGCCCAGATGTGGCAGGGAGGATAAGGAAAGGCTAGGCGGTATGTGAGAAACTCTCATTATCACAGAAGGACGGGGGATCTGGAGTTGGGCCTTCACCAAGAACCATGAGGGGAGAGGGGCCAGAGAGTGAACTCGCAGCATGGGTGGCCAATGTCACAGTGGAGACCTTTATGCAATTCTTGGTTTGTAGCCAGGATGGGCCACAAGGGGCACAATCCATGATCCCTTATAATGGTGAGGGGCCGTAGCTCAGTGATAGAGTATTTCCTTCGCATGCTGAAGGTCTCAGGTTCAGTCCCCAGCATTTCCAATTAAGAGATTGGATTTATACCCTGCCCTTCACTACCCAATGGAGTCTCAAAGCGGCTTACAATCTCCTTTCCCTTCCCCTCCCCACAACAGGCACCCCGTGAGGTAGGTGGGGCTGAAAGAGCTCTTTCGAGAACTGCTCCTGAGAGGACAGCTCTGAAAGAACTTATGACTGGCCCAAGGTCACACCAGCAGCTGCACGTGGGGGAGTGGGGAATCAAACCCAGTCCTCCCAGATTAGAGTCTGCGCTCCTAACCACTACACCAAACTGGCTCTTTAAAAGGATCAGGTACGAGGTGATGTGAAAGATTCTCTACTTGGAGACCCTGGAGAGCTGCTGCCAGTCCGAGCAGACAATACGGACTTTGGTCTGATTCAGTATAAGGTGGCGTCCTGTACTCATGTGCTTTAAATGCCGAGAAACCCTAACAATGCACTCTTTCTTCACAAGTTTAAGACATATCTGCAAACTGCAGGGGTACGGGACGGAGCGATAGAAACGCTCCCCCATTCGTCGAATCGCCGTACCGGAAGTCCCGTACCCTAACTCTCCATGGCAGGGTTTCTCTCAACAATGCACTCTTTCTTCATATGTTTAAGACATATCTGCAAACTGCAGGGGTGCCCCTTCGCAGGAAAGCAGACCCTGAAAGACTGGTCATTGCCACGGTGCTCCGATGGATTCTGCACCACACTCAGGGCTATTTTTGGGCAGGAACGCACAGGAATGGAGTTCCGG